>NC_134842.1:9142165-9443102 GCF_965363235.1 Mytilus galloprovincialis
AATTGAATAGTGTAAATGGAAGAAAGATCACATTAACAGACACCTAAACACCCAAAAGAAGAAAAAAGCAGACTCCTCAATAAAACTACGCAAGTTAATTTACTGCAGGTTTGCTCAGTTTCCAAAATCTATTATAGATTCTTGCCGATCAAGTCCAAAATTATACAAATTTTGATATCGATAGCGGGTACATCTATTCAAAAGTAAAACGTAGCATAGGTTTTACAAAACACTAAATTAAACCAAGTATCAAAGTTCATTTTAATCAAACGAGATCGCATGAATGTGTTGGCATTGGCTTATCGTCAACGCAGTCGAAGATAACCCAGCACTTTGTGAACCTAAGGCTGACCCATCAATAATGTTGTTTAGCCGATTAATGGCTCTTCGACATTAGAATAATAATCAAAATTCAGAACTGAAGAACTCGTCTTTGATCCTTTCGAACAATTTTAAATCATCTTGAGCTGCGCAGTGTGATGAGGACGCCGAAAAGGTTCAAATCAGAGGTTATATAATACTATACACCGATTTGGGAATTACTTTATCGAGAAACACTATCTAATAAAAAATTTCGTATTGTGACTAGAAAAAAAAAATACTCGGAATTTTATTTGAATGGGAACGGCATCAAAAGTTTGATTATTAATGTGTATGTATCAAAATGAAACTTGTATATCTTGAAGGGATGTTTGACTAAAATCATCAACCCTCCTTTCCAAAACGTAAATTCTATACCAACACAGAGTTAGTAATACAAATAGACGAATATTATAAGGGGACACTCTGAAAACAAACTGTCAACGTAATGACAAAATGAAAAGAACAGGTCCACAAAATATTACATAAAAGTCGAGTACCAAGTAATACTAATTCCATCGCAACACTGGCTAAAATCTAGCTCCTCAGAAATGGTAAGTAGCACCGGCTTCACGCACGAGTTCGAGTGACCCCGCTTCAATGTTTATTCAAGTACAAATGAAGCTATAGCGTCATATGTATGGAAAAGATGACATGATCGATGTAAAGATAATTAGAATGTATCCGCGTTCATCTGTGACATAGATATTTCATTTCGGATTACCAGTTTGTAATGGCACCCGTTAAACTTATATATACTCCATTACAAGTACCGTTGAAATTTGCGACATTATAACCCGAATATTTGGATGTTTCTGAATGATAATCACTTTTATAGCCTTTTAACGAGGTTTCCGTTATTTGTTTTTTTAGTATAACAAATTTACCTGCTTATCTTCACTGAACACCTTAATTCACCCATAGTTTGTATTGCCTCCGTTTTGATCAATCTTTGCTTGTCTATGTAGTGTTTTGTGGCCATTACAATGTCAGCTTTATGTCGAACAATGTACATAATTTGAATGGAATCTTCGTATTTATTAGAATATAACAACGTCAACTGCACATACAATAGCAGCTCATGTTAGAATAACTAATTGGACTTGTGTAAACTCAGGGACAGCCAGTTGTGCGGGTTATAAACTAAAAATAGGATACACGAGGTAAATATTAGAGGCAGTGATACAAAATTTCAAATGTGTACCATATGTTTTAGAAACATAATTAAACTGAACTTTTTGATTGCATTTTCCCAAATGCATTGTATTCGTTTACATAAAGAAATTTTCATCAAATTATCTTAATGAAAAAGAAAAACATATATAAAGGCGGTCAAACATTGTCAGAGGATTAATATTAGTACGTAATTATCAATGTTAGTTTGCATTAAAGGTCATCAAAGTTCATCTACAACTAAATAAGGAAAATAAAAACAAGATAATCACATGGCAAGATGGTAAATGAAACTTTTAACATCCTTTTTTTTATTAATTTGTTTACATAAAATATAAAAATGTAGAGATGTGGGACGGTTGTTTATTATCACGAGTTTTTGGTGGGGTTCGTGTTGCTCAGTCTTTAGTTTTCTATGTTGTGTTTGGTGTACCTATGTTTGTGTGGTTTTATTTTAACCATGGCGTTGTCAATTGAAGAATAAGGAGATATGGTATGATTGCCGATAAGACAACCGCCAACCAAATGAAGTGGATGTACGCAACGGTACGTATTTCAACAATGAAAAACCATACGGTCGACTATAAAAGGACCAAACATGATAATTATGAAACAATTCAATGGAAAAAAAAGCCCCAACTGTCTTATTATAACAACACTATTTACGAAAAAAAAGTATGACAGACATGAACCAGCAGCAACCACTGAACTACAGTTTCCTGTCTTAAGAACATGCGAGGTTAGCATGTCTGTGAGCATAAATCCCTACATCTAACCATAGACAGTGGTGTAACAGTACAACATAAGAACAAACTATAAAAATCAATTGAAATAAGCTTAACTCGCCAGATGAACAAATAGAAATACATCTAACAAAAATACAAAGTTGACGTGGACGGGTACCTAAAAATCCCCAAAACAAAGACAATAAGTATAGTTCAGAGAGTAAATGCAGTTATTGACAGCTACTTCAAAGCCAATACTTATGAAAAAACATTTTGTATCGAAGGTAGTTTACGTTCGACTTATACATATGAATGTTCCTCTGGTATCTTTGCCCTATCTTTTTCCAACACATACCATCCGATAACCACTGCATAATAATACACTTTAAACAAACCTTAGTCATCTTGATAATGTTCTACCAATTAAAGGTACCTAAATGGAATAAATGAATGTCAAAATAGGAGGGGTTAAGTAGAAAAAAATCTTTTTCAAATTACTACATCATCACTTTCATCATAACTATGTATTTTCTGTACCAAGACATGAATATGACAGTTGTTGTCATTCTCAATTGATGTGTTTTGTCATTTGAATTTTGCCATGATTAGAGACTTTCCGACTTGATTTTCCTCTGAGTTCAGTATTTTTGGAATTTTACTTTTTTCTTTATATTCATTTATGAATTAAGAAACATTATTTCACTGTAAAATAATCCCCTTTATCTTCAACTATAGTTTCCCCAGTTTTTATGAGGCCAATCTGGATAACAATGTATGTGTAATCACCCAAAAACAAAAACCCAGATTGCCACCAAGCAAGCAAGCAGACCTCTTACTTTCGTATCACATGCAATTAAAAAGCAATCTCTAAAAAGTCTTTATTTTATTAATTTTTGTTAATTATGTACAGCAACAGAAAATAGGAAATTATAGCTTTCATAAAAGGTAAAAACTCAATAAACGTGCTTCTATCTTACTATATATCTTCATAACTAGGAGCTGTTTCTTCAGAGCGACACTGACAATTGCAAGTATTTGATGTGCGTTTCTTTTAGCAGAATAATCTCACTGTACAGGAACTACTATATTTGAGGTTTTTTTTTCTGATGTTGTTAATTTTTGTCATTCTATTGAAATCAATTGGTGTGTTATATAACAAAATGTTTTAACAGCAACCTAGGACTTTTCTTAAAGTACTATTCATTTTTATTTTGTTAGGGTGAAAGGATGTGCCATTTTAACAGGCTCAATATTTGCATTTGCACAAAATAATAACGAAGAGAAATTCTGGTTGTCTTCAAAGAATACCACAACCTTTACTACCATTCCTACAAATGTATGTAATGACGCATTTTTTTTTATTTATTACATATATACTATTGTATATATATTATATGCTCTACAAAAGAACACTTTCCAAATAGCTTAGAAAACGTGATGAATAAATTGTTGACTTTGTAACCTGGGTAACATTTTGCCATAGTCATAAGCTGTCGACAGAAACGACGACATATACTTAAGCATGAATTTATTATTTTTACCAGAAACTCAATTGTTTTTAATTTTCGTTTGAATTTTCCCGATGATATCGCAGCTGATAAATAAAATGAGCTGTAAAGTTATCTCATAACACACTACAATAAAGTTCTAATATGTGATGACCATTTTAAACTGTGTCAATTATAAACTGGTTAATGAAATACAAGTGACATTAATTTTGAACTTATTGAATTCTTTTTGCAATATATTTTCCCACACTGATAAGAAATCTGGTTTTTTTTCTGGTCAATGATGATTCTATCTGGAAATTCGTAAAATTGGTTAGCCTATTTAAAAGATGTAATGATCTTGTTTATTTCTCTTTAATCATGCCACATCAATAGCTATTACATCAACTAAAGGTGGTTACTTCTTTTTTAAACATATTGTCTTGACCGGAAGACGTACAAACAGGTCAATTGCAATACATGACAAGTATGCATAGAACATAATTCTAAAAGCTAATCAATTTATAAAACAAGAAACACACTTTATCCCATTTATTCTGTATGCACGATGTTAGTTTTAAACACATTATTTTCCTGTCTCTGATAGGTGTGCGATAAAACGTTTCTTGATATTTTGTAGACTTTAAATGAACGTTTAATTGTTGTTGTATTAGACAATTTAAACCAGTTGAAAGCAACATCGTGTGAAAACCTTAAGCGACGACACGTACAAGGAAACATGACTACTATTCATACGGATGCATATAATGTTGGTTCGGCTATATACAGGTATGTTAAACTAAAGATACATCAGTCACGACTCTACTTCGTCAGAATTATCTCCCCATTACGCCAGTTCATTTTCACAATCGTAGAAATGGAAGCCATTGTAGGGATGATGCGCTACCAATTTTGCTCATTGAAACCGATAAATTTATCCACATTGCACCATTACGATCCTTATATGTCAATTGTATTTTAAAAGAAAAATGTACCAACTAGCTAATGAGCATCAGTTAATGATCTTGTCTGCATTGATTCAACTTAAAACTATTGTCTGATCGGTTGTCAGGTGTTTTTTTTCGAAAATTGATAAACATTTAAAAAAATTCTAATAAAAAATTAGGGCAGACTAGATTTTTTTTGTGTATAAAGACTATAAACCCTAGTTTTCCCACACAAAAAATATATTTTTTCAAAGATATGCATTTTCATCATCCAACTTGAAAGACCGTCGTCAAGTACTTTCAGTAAAAAAAATAGCTATTCGAACACACCTTCTCTGTTTTTGTGACTCATTAGATAGGTATTTCACTTGGCCCATATATTTCATCTTTTAGTACTGTTATTTTTTTGTGTTATAAAGTCAATCTGTAGCTTTGATATATAAAAATAATAGAATCTGAAGCGAGACGATGTATGAAGTAATCTTACTTTGTACGATATCAAGACAAAATATTCAACTCAAACACACCCTAACATAAAAAGGTGCACTCGATTTTCTCTTTTCGATATAATTGTTATCCATTTTTTGGAATTTTTTCTTGAGTCACATAATGGAAGGGCAGACACAAAAATTTTTGAACTAATAGATTGATATGTTTTCCGTCCTTGGTAAAAAAAATCGGAGGTTATGCATTTTCTTCATCCAACTTGAAAGGTACCCATGTCGTCGACTTGAAATCTAATGGTTCTGCTTAACTATGTACTAGATAAATTGAAAACTTATGCAAATGGTGTTTTTAAAATAAAACACCTCGTAATTGAGAAGAAAATTGTAATTTTGTTTGTTTCTATTAACTTTTAAAATATTTGTCACTATAATAAACAATACAGTACACATTTATCACCTTCTCTAACAAAGAGCTTCGATTCTTTTGTTCTATTTCAACCGGGTTTCCGACTGACATTGGAAGTAGTTATGCATGATTTATTAAGTGTTAAAACATAATAAGTCTAAACACCATACAAGAGTTATTCGCATGAACTCTAAACGTAGCGAAAGTGGGCAATGCTGACTATCACACGTAAGTAACTTCGATTTCAGTAAAATATCCACACAGCCCTTCTTGAACGTTTTTTTTTATTTAGAAGCACATCTCTCTGTTAATCTCATTTTTTTCAAAAGGCAACTTAAATAATCAAAAGTAATTACACAAAGTAGGCCACGAGAGTGAAAGACCACCAATTTTTTGAAACTTATCTAAGTAAAAATTATAAGTCACCAAGGAAGGTAAAAACTTGCAACGATACCAGGTAGATGATTATATATACGCCAAACGCACGTTTAGTCTACATACTTGTCATCCGTGGTGCTCGAAAAGTTTTCTATGTCCTAGGTAAACTTTCAAATAACTCAAATTTTCATCAAATTAACGTATCAATAAAATTTCATAATAGAAAAATACAAACAATGCTTCAATATCTTTATATTTATAACGGACATTCGTCTCAATTCGATCTATCGATTGAGTTTTTGTTTGTTTGGGATAAAGACAAAAAAGTGGGAGGCATATACATGTTACCTTTTATTCTATGGATTGCTTCTCTGTCTTGACTCGCAATAATTTCAAATTACAATGAAACTAATCTAATCATTATTTCTGTAAAAATTTCAGTTTTGATATCGAAATAATAACAGTTTGTTCCTCTATGCTCTGCACTGGGCTCAGATGCAATCATTGTGGTAAGTTAAAAACACTTCAAAACTAATTAGTTTCATTTAAGGGGAATATTTTCAAATATTCACAACATTTTTAGCAACACAATTCATAATAAAATTATGCATAAAGATGTAAGATAATTGGACATGAAACAACAATGCTGTAATACTTTTTAGTTTTCACGTTCGAAAATCATTTTGCAAAACATTACAAAATTGAAAGTGAGAGAAAAAAGTTTGAACGAAAGAGGTAACAGAAAAGTGTTTGTTTCATATTTTGCTACCATTTTGATATATCAAAAAGGATTAAAAAAGCGTAATAAAAATCAGGAGTTGGGATTAATTATTCTATAAAAAAAGTCCATAGATATATCCAGCATGTTATTAATAATCGTTTTCTTGTGCCAGTATACTATGAAATATTATTGTTCATTTGTCTATTAAATGGAACACTTATAGTTATTCTAATTGATAATCGTATATTTGATTAAGGATAGTTCAAAATCAATTGTTGCCAGTTTTATCGAAATATAAGAATATACAATGGTCAATAACAATTTGTGGCACTTGATATATAAACAATTCTAGTGCGAATTACAAAAACAACATTCAAGTCTGGAGAAAATATCGAAAAGACTTGTAAGTAATTCAAGTCAGTAATCCAACAAGTATCTGTTTTGAAAATGTAGGTTAATACAAATCGTATTGCTGAGATAAAATGTAACATTCTTCACTTCAATGGCAACACTATACCAATGTCAATATAGAATTATACGATTTATAGATACAATCAAATGTTCGAAAAACCATTAAGGCACACACATGATGTGATGTTGTCATCAACTCATATCTCTTATTATATAAATATCATATTATCTGTTAAAACTTAAGTTGAAAATCTAAAAAATCTTCACGTATCTCTGATGGTTCAAAAGTTGTTGTATCAACCCAATCTATCACGAAAAGAATGCAAAACAAATTTCTAATTTGGATTCACAGTTATTATTAGATGTTTGTAACATAAATGAATTTAAGATGCCAAAGGTAATTTTTAATTGTACTTACAGTAACAACAACTACGCAAACTTCCCTACCAAATCTTTCAACAACGTCGATGACATTAACACAGTCGACGACGAAACAAAAAATACATGTGAAAACGATATCCACGACAACTATAATTGAAACCACAAACACATCACCAGTATGTATTTTTAAAAAGATAAACAAATAAGCCACAGCATGAAGTACAGAAAGTAGAGCGATTTCGATATATTTTAATGAGACGAATGTTAACTATGATTATATACAAATTTTGTTTTTATTGATTTTGTTGATTTGTTTCTAAGTTACTCGCATTTGCGATTTTGTAAGGCATTTGGGAGGTGTATGTTTGGTTATAGGTTGCATTTCTGTAAATATTGACAATGCAATTTCCAATAGGAACGCCTTTTACTGCTAAGTCGGTCAGTTGTTGCACTGTCTACTATTCATATCGTTATATGTAACCGTTGTTGAACCGTCAAAACTTTCAGGTGAAGTGACATATAGAACCATAGAAATACACAAATATGGCAAACTATCAACTTTTGATAAAATCAAAATAACAAAAATACAGGAAACAGAGGCAAACTCAAATCGGGAGGTCACTTATCAAATGGTTAGATTAAAAAGCTAAAGCACATCAAACAAATGGAAAACAACTGTCATTTTCAGGACTTTGTACAGATATTTCCTGTGTAAATGTGAATGACGGGGATATAAATTGATTTGTGGTCTATAGGTCATAATTGACGGTCGCTTTACTGAATAAAGATATATTCAAACAAATGATTCTGAATGAAATTTATGCTTAACTTGTTTTATATAAATTTATCTTATAATAGTGCCTGATGTTCATATGATGAAATCATAATCTTTCAGTCAGTTTAATTGAAGTCTGGAGCTGACATGTCAGTTAACTGCTAGTAGTCTGTTGTTATTTATGTATTATTGTCATTTTGTTTATTTTCTTTGGTTACATCTCCTGACATCAGACTCGGACTTCTCTTGAACTGAATTTTAATGTGCGTATTGTTATGCGTTTACTTTTCTACATTGGCTAGAGGTATAGGGGGAGGGTTGAGATCTCACAAACATGTTTAACCCCGCCGCATTTTTGCGCCTGTCCCAAGTCAGAAGCCTCTGGCCTTTGTTAGTCTTGTATTATTTTAATTTTAGTTTCTTGTGTACAATTTGGAAATTAATGGCGTTCATTATCACTGAACTAGTATATATTTGTTTAGGGGCCAGCTGAAGGACGCCTCCGGGTGCGGGAATTTCTCGCTACATTGAAGACCTGTTGGTGACCTTCTGCTGTTGTTTTTTCTATGGTCGGGTTGTTGTCTCTTTGACACATTTCTCATTTCCATTCTCAATTTTAATTTTACGATAAAAGAAAAGGGAAGAAATTTAGTATATATTTTGAGTCAATCTATTGGTAATGATTTATTACTTTAATTTTGTTCGTTGTTTTGAAATCTTATTTAATTGGTCCTAAATACTCTTCAACCACATTCTTTTGTTGATGAAACACGTGTTCGGCTTGCAAAAATGTATTCCTAGTTTCTATGGCGACTTAATTTACAACCACAAGTTCGATGCCATTGATAGCGCATGTTTCTTCCTAGGGGTATCACCAGCCCAATAGTCAACTCTTCTGTGTTGACATGCATTATCATTATTATGGTAAAACCCATAAATTGACTGTTTACAATAAAAAATAATATAACAAGGATTTCTTTCTGCAGCAATACATTACCTTAGCTTTTGATTTTGCCATTTGATAGGAAACTTTTCGTTTTGAATTTACCTTGGAGTTTGTTTTATTCACATTGTCTATGGAAAGTTTATTTACAACCACAGGGTCGATTGATAGGTTTCTTCCCAGTGTTATCACCAGTCCAATAGCACTTCTGTGTTGACAAGAATTATCATTATTATTGTCAAAATTTTAAATAGACTGTTTACACAATTTTCATTGTTTGATATACTAAGGTTTTTTCTCCCAAAGGAAAAGGTTTTTTTCCGCAGGAATAGATTAAAACTGAGCTTTTGATTTTGCCATCTAACAAGGAACTTTGCGTTTTATATTTTCCTTGGAGTTCGGTATATCGTTTGTTTAACTTTTTACACAACCATTTGGAATTCTGTGTAATCAATGCACTTCAACTTACTTACTTAATTTGGCCTTTTTTTACTTGTTTTTATATTCCTGTCACTTATATGAGTCTTTTGAAGACTTAACTCTAGTATGCAGTACAAAATTTATTTATGGTTTCTACGATACGTTTGTTTACAACCACTTGGTCGATGAAACGATCGATGTAGGTTTCCTCGTCGAGGGTTTCAGTAGATCAGTAGTTGCACAATTTTGACACGAAATTTAACATTTTTGGAAAAAACAATGATTTCTACCCCATTAATATATTACCTTAGCTGTATTTAGCAAAATGTTACTGAGTTTTAGGTCATCAACGCTCTTCAACATTATTTTCATTTTTGTCGTTTTAATTTGAAAATAACTTGCATTATTTATGATGAGTTTAATTACAAACACAGGTTCAATTTACTCCCGATAGAGGTTACCTCTACGAGGGTACTCTGAACCCCGTAGTCAGGACTGATGTTTTGACAGGAAGTATCATTCGTATGATCATAGTTGTAAATAATAAGAATAGTAACCAAAGTAATTGATTACCATAACTAAATTTGACGAATGATTACAGACTTTTGGACCACCAACGCCATTCAGTTTTTTTTAGGGGGGGGGGGGGGTAAGTATGTTTCATTCGAGCGTCACTAATGAGCTGCCCTGACGTGTCTAATGTAGACGAAACTGGCATACAAAAAAAAATCTTATCCCGAAACGTATGATGAGTTGATAAGAAGCTGACAGCAAATAAAATTGAGAATGGAAATGGGGAATGTGTCAAAGAGACAACAACCCGACCGTAGAAAAAAAACAACAGCAGAAGGTCACCAACAGGTCTTCAATGTAGCGAGAAATTCCCGCACCCGGAGGCGTCCTTCAGCTGGCCCCTAAACAAATATATACTAGTTCAGTGATAATAAGTTTATTTTGTAGGTATAAGGTTTTATCAAAGCTGATTAAATAGATTAGAATTACAGAAATACAACGTGTAATGTGTTGGTTCCTGCAATAAATCCCTTTACAGTACTTTGGTTCTTCTGTTCTAGGCATGTGAACTGAACTTCCTATCAGTTGATTAGTTATGCATAATTAGTTTGGTTGATGATTTACTACTACTTGTTATAGTTTTTTATCAATATTATTGCGTTTGTTGGAGATATTTCATCAATGTGCAGTTTGGGAAAAATCGGTTGACTTGCTTCTTTTATTTCAACTGAACCAACGTTAATAATCAAAAATTAAAAGGCTTTAATATATTGTTTATGTTTAGGAAGAAGATAAAAACATCACGACTGCAAATATCGCATTGATAGCTGTGATAATAGCTCTGCTATTAGTGATACTATTATTTTTATACAAATGGTAAGTTTTCTGTTACGTTTTGAAGATGTTTGAAAGTAAAGTGTTTATTAGCGATCTTGTATCGGGGCTTCATCCTCAGTATATAAGTCAAAGCTTATTAAGAAATAATTCATTGGGGTTTTTGTTTTTCGTGATTTAGCCATGAATTGGCCCTTTGTGCTAAATATCTCACCTCAAACAAAAGTGAGTACATTACCCTTGCTAAAATCAGTATAAATTCATGACCCGTGAATAGACAACTTTCGAGTTCGATGCATTTCCGTCAAAAACTCTGGTTTTAGTGACTGTCATTTGCGCGTTTAGGGGCGTCGTCACTTCCATTCCAATGTTGAGCAAGTGGTTGGACATCTATAATTCTATATTGTACGAATTATTCAGCAAATTGAATTCTTAAAATTGACAATCAGCATTGCTGTCATTAGGGAATTGTCATTAAGTACCTTCAGAACAACCATTATTTCTAGTTTATCCTGCACAATGACGATCACTAAGACGCTTGATGAACGTAAATAGTACAGGGATACAGGCGACCACCTCTATCTGGTAAATGACGTCATAAAGGCGCGTATAATTAACGAGTTTTTTCCGGTGACGGATGAACTCGAAAGTGGTATATTCTTTGCTAGTGGGAAAAGTTTAGCGTTAGTACTAAATTATGTAAGTAAGTGAAGATACTATGAAAACTTAAGAAAGTGGACATTAAAAAAATGTGCATTCTTTTCTGAATGTTTTCATATTTTGAAGACTTTCATATTTATAAATTTTCCCGTTACACAATGTTCTGTTATTTAGCGAAAGTTAAAATTGATAGATCAACTACGTCATTTACACGGGTAACTCACTTATGTAAAAGCATACGACGTTATGGTATGATTTTAGTAGCTGATGAGCTGAAATCCAATACAATGTTTTTGTTTTCAGCTAATCGGGCTACTAAAAGCACTATTAACGTCGTTCATCGTGTTTCATGCTCAGAAGTTTTGCTACTTTTCCGTCTGATCTAAAGAAATCATGAGTTAATGTCTCATTTATTAACATGTACTTTACAGGCATACAATCCTACAAAATGCAGTATAAATATTGAGAATTTGAATAATATGATTATTTGATTACAATGACTTTTCCGTGAAAATGAATGAAACATGTGATTGAATAATTGAGCAAAATTTAAGACTTGTCAATAACATGTCTATCAAATTTAAACATATTTCGACCTCTCAGTATGGTCAAAATTGGTTTTCCCGTTTGAATGGTTTTACACTAGTTATTTTGGGGCCCTTTATAGCTTTTTGTTCGGTGTGAGCCAAGGCTCCGTGTTGAAGGCCGTACATTGACCTATAATGGTTTACTTTTATAAACTGTTATTTGGATGGAGAGTTGGCTCATTGGTACTCACTCCACATCTTCCTATATCTATATGAGTTAAATTAAAATTTAATTTGCATTATAATATCCATTTTAAACAATGTATAAAAAATGTAAAAAATGGTGGATTGAACCTGGTTTTATAGCGCTTTACCTATCACTTGTATGACAGTCGCATCAAACCATTATATTAACATCGATGCGTGCACAAAATAGACATAATAGGTAAAATTGTCAAAATCGGGGTACAGTAGTCATCACCGTGTCACAATCTCAATCAGAACAAAAACAAACAAATATTTAACAAAGAAGCACAAAAAGCATTTATCAAATTTAACAACCAAATTATTTGCTTACTTATTTTTGTATTTTAAATCAACCCATAAAGGATTGAAATATTTGAAGTCCTGAGACTGAGTGGCTAGGTTCACATCAAATCTGGTGTAGAATCGCATGTTTGACGTTTGACGTTTTTTGTCGTTCAAAGTATTTTCAAAGTTATAATAGAACAATACCACAATGGTGGCATTTTTAAAATTTCAGAACCACGTCAAAAGAAACACAAAAAGTCACACGTACAAAGTTCACCAGCAAACATGAAAGATAATACATACAACTGATAGACAAGATGCATAAGTACCGAGACACGTCAAATGGATATCACCAAAAACAAACTAAACAGTAAAAGTAATATTAATAATAGAACAAAGACAAATAAAAGAACAATATAACACGTTATTAAGATGATAAACAGCGTCATTTCTCAGAATATATACACCAAGACCATCATCTACTATTTGTGAAGTTGATACGGTATATTTATCAAAAATGTCTTGGTACCTTCTGATGAACTATTTTAGAAAAGGAAGAGCCGTCATTTGACATACCCTTAAATAACTATTTATACATAAAACAAAAAAGCCTTTTTCTATGCAGCAACACTGTTTCAAGGAAAAAATATATCAAATATTCCAATCACCATATGGCAGATATAAGAATATGCTGATGACACATTTTTCTAAAATTCAAAATTTTACAACGGGAATAATGAAGTCACCTCTTTTGCCATAAAGCAATTTATCTTCTGTGGTTTGTATATGCAGTTTAAAATGTAAAGCATACACACCTGATGTTGTGGCATCTTAGTTAGAAAAAATGTAAACGCGAAAGATAAAAAAAATAAATAAAGCAACACGTTACATTTCGTGGGTCCAAAGCGCTTTTCTGGATTTAACGTTATCAGGACCACACAACATCGAATATTTGAAAGACAGAGCTGTATAAGAACCAAAATAATTGAAGAGCTATATAGGCAAAAATGATATAAAATATAGTCCAATGCATCTAAGGTCAACTATTTCTTCATCGTAGTAAATGAAGTTTATAGATACTTATATTCTGTGTTTTTTATACTATTTGGTGTATTAGAGAAAATGATAAAGGGTTTTAAAATTCTTATAGGTGGAATGGAAAAAACAAAGTCGACGATCATAAAATAAGTTCGACCATAGATAAAGAATCGACAGAAAATAATGAACGAAAACAAACAAACAAACTATATAATGATGAGAAAAAAGAACGTGAATATAAAGAGAATTCGGATTTAGGAAATAATGAAGTTGTTTCATCTAAACCCAGTTCAAATAAGCAAACAGGTAAAATCGTTGGAAACCCCAAAGAACCAAATGCTGAGAATAATAAAATTCAAAGTGAAAAAGCCAACACGTCAAGAAAAACTAATAGAAATAAACGCCGTAAAACAGATGATGAATTTGAAACAAATGAGGATGAGAAGACAAAAAGAAAAACGACGCAAAAAAAGAAACAAAAAAGAAAAAAACGAAAAAGCTAATCGCATGGACAAATGTGATACAGTGAACGAGATAAATGAGAATCATTCATATAATGAAAAACACAATAAAAGAGACGAAAACGGTGGTCATATCCACAAATGTGGAACGGAGAACGAAAGAAAGGAAAACCATTCACATGATAAAAAACAAAAACAAACTGACAAAAAAGGTAATAACATGGACAAATGTGGAACAGTGAACGAAAGAAAGGAAAACCCTTCTTATAAGGATAATCAAAAACAAACTGAGCTCTTTTGTAACAAGGAATACTCATCTGAAAAATGTGAAGCCACTCCTGATGACAAAAGTAATGCCATAAGAAACATCAGGATTCACACTGCCAGGTATTCGCGTGACGCTGCTATCAGAAAAATAGAAATGAAAAATACTGATTCCGAGATTACTAGACCGAAATCTGCGCAAGACTCGAAGTATCCAGATAAAGGAAGTCCTGAATCACATGAAAACAACCAAAATCAAACTGCGCCCCCAAAATCACAAGTACAGACCCTTATAACGGTAGGTGAAGCTTGCTGACTTATGACATAAAAGTAAAAGAACATAAATGTTTCTTTAAGAAATAAGTTTGTACACTTATGTTTTGCTGTTTGCATATGTTTTATTTTACTAGCTTCATGCTCCTCAGATACAGTTAATACTTATGTATAAGTTTTTTTAGATGTGCATATAATACGACTTATATTGTTCCAAGAATCATATCTTACATGTCTGCTTAGTGCCGTTCACGACCCTCTAAATATTAGTGGGAACAACGAAAAAAATATCTTGTGATATACCAAGTAAAAGTTATTGTCCAATCCTGGCCTAAATCTTTTATCTTCAGATATGCGTCAACGAATGTTTTGACTTGCTTCTAAACTTCTTTAAGATCAAGAATAGCATTTGAAAAACCTTTTCGATTTTTTGTTTTTGTTTTTTAATATCTTACCTGATATTACGTATATATCATAGAACATCATTGTTCTCAATACAACTCTTGGAATCCAAAACGCATCTACTTTTGTATAAAGGATTCAGTTAATTTACGTTGATTATGAATGAAATCAAATGTCTGTTTTTAAAAATAAACATACGTTGTTGCTAAATATTTAACAGTAAACCAGTGGTAAAGCTGTCATTTCGAAATATGTCGAGTTTTTTTTTTTATTAAACCTCGTCCTACAAAGAAAGATTTTCACGGGATCATGAAGGAAAAATAGAGAAAAACAACATTTCCCATCTTTATCGGAGTCTGGGTTAGGAATCTACCTCAAATGGAAAAGACGTTTTATTTTGCATATAAATACACTAGTTCAGTGAAGGAATGCATTCCACCTTGTTGTTTTCTGTTTTACAAATTGCAAGACTTTGAGTCATGGAGGAAGATGCGAATGAATGAATGTTATTTAACCTTCTCTCGAATTTTTAGTAATGGAAAACACAATAAAAACACAAATGAAAGAATAATTTTAATAAGTTGTATGATGTATGTTGAAATAAAACATCAGTGATTAGTTATATCGTTTTCCCACATAATATTGTAATTGTGCAACCATCATAAGAATATACAAAACTTAAATGTACCTTTAAATCATATTCTTTAGAAGCTTTATATAAATATGTTTATAAATATAAAATATTAAGATCAAACCACACTTTTAGAGCTGTATTTCCTTCTTGTATATACAATTTGTATACATTTAAGTAGTCTCTATCACTAGTTCGTAGTCATTCATTTGAATGTATCTTCTTTGACAAAGAAGTCTTTAATCTAAAATAAAAAACTGACACATTAATTAAGTGAATATGTGTGTACAAAAATACAGATAAGAGATCGAATGAGGTATACAAACATCATAAAACGAAGAAAAAACTTTCTCAGCTTTTGCAAAAAAAACCAAAAAAACCCCGAAATATGATCAAAAATAAACTAGTCCACAAAACACTACATATAAAACTGTAGACTGAAATCCTATCAAAACAAGTATTGACCAGGTGTTCAGTGATGGTTTGAAGATCCTGCTCTACTATTGGCAGAGAATAATATAAAAACATACGCCTGTATTAACTTTTTACATAATATAGAAACAACTAAACAAAACTGAAGAAAATATAAGTGCACAAAACAATGGTGTCTGATATTTTCATATCTATTAGAATTTGATTAATAAGACTTTCAATACTGAATTCAGTTGCAAGAACACGTTTCAGAAAAATTAATGCGATGTACCTACCTTGAAGATGTCAATCTACTAAGGGGTTAGTACTTCAATTGTATAATATATGATTTTGTCACTGAACCAGCTGACATTACTAAATACAATTTCATCTGCAAACAATTGAAAAAATTTTTGAATTAGAGAATAATATCTCAGTGAAAATTAAAAGCAATGATTATCGATGCGTGAAGAAATTTTTGCAATTGTACCCAATGAATAACAAAAAGTAAAATAACAAAATTACTGAACTCGTAAGAAAATTCTAAACGAAAAGTCCTTAATCGAATGCTAAAATCAAAAGCTGATACACATCAAACGAATGGATAACAACTGTCATATTCCTCACTTGGGACAGGCATTGTATTATGTAGAAAATAGTGAATTAAACCTGGTTTTATAGCTTGCGTAACCTCTCACTTGTACTAAATTCGCATCAAATTCCGTTATACTGACAACGATGCGTGTCAAACAAACGCTTGTTGTCACTGTTACGTCATTTTATGTTTTGGGGATATTGTTTATTTAAAACCCATACATTCTTTTTGGGACAATTAACAGATTAAGGGGGTTCTCAACACTTAAACTAAAATAGATTTTGCTCCTTTAATTTTCATAAAGTTTTGACAAAATATTTACATTGACCTGTTTACAAAAATATGAACATTTCTAGACATTTGAACCGCTCTATTTACAGGAATAATTTGGTTGGCTATATAGCAGTTTGTCAAACACTAATTTTGATCGTTGAAAAGCTTGATTTCTACAAACTAATAGTATGTGATTAAAACACTCAGCTGATTAACTCTCGTAGGTGTTCTGTATCAACTTAATATGATTGTGTACATACTACTATACATTTTTTAAAAATATTTTTTGTATGTTTAGTTCGCAAAGTAAAAGATTAATAATTAGTGAGTTCAATTAAAATCATGATACAAATAAACTCATCATAGATACCAGGGTTAAATTTTGTATATATACAACAGACGCGCGTTTCGTCTACAAAAGGCTCATCAGCGACGCTTGAATTAAAGATAAGTTAAAAAGGCAAAATAAACTACGAAGTTAAAGAGCAGGAGTACCATAAATCCTAAAAGTTTTGCCAAATACAGCTAAGGTTATCTATTCCTGAGGTAGAAAAGCCTCAGTATTTAAAAAATTCAAACGTTTTGTAAACAGTTAATTTATAACATTACCATATCAATAATAATTAATGTCAGCACAAAAGTGTTGACTACTGGGCTGGTGATACCCTCGGGGAATTGAAACTCCTCCAGCAGTGGCATCGACCCAGTGGTTGTAAATAAAGTCATCATAGATACCAGGATTACATTTTGTTTATACGTCAGACAAAAGAGTTTTTTTCAGTGAAATTTTAACATATATATTGTTTTACTTTTATGAAGTATAATGAATAAAGTCTTAATAGTTGACTTACAAACACCGGTTTTGTCACAGGTTAGGAAGCCATCTTCTGTTATCGTATGACTGTTGACTTTTGACAAGGATTTAACTGCTTCTTTTTTACAATCTTGTTTGTAGAAAACTCCAAACTCAATGTCATGATTTTGAGTCATAAACTCCCATCTGTAAAAAAGTATGCCATCATTATTGGTAATCAGAAGAGGTAATCGACGTGTTGGTCATAATTATAAATAACGATGAAAAATTATAATCGAAATGTAAATGATTGGTTTTATCTTTTTTTTTATTACATCATTAAGTCTAGGACAAAAACTAAAAGAACCAACAATAACTTTAACATCTATTTTCTATTCAGTGGTTTGACCTGGATGCATCAACTTAATATCTATTGCAAAACTTTCGTGCAAAATGAAATACAAATTATTACTACGACATTATGTTGAACAGTTATATTACTATCCTAACTACATTCATAATACCATGCTTATGAAAATACATCCAAGACATTCAATGTATTTGAAACATTATCTGCCAATATCGCAAATTTCGTATTGTCAACAAAATATGTATTGTACAATATGAAATACAAATTATTACTACGACATTATGAAGAACAGTTATATTACTATCCTAACTACATTCATAATACCATGCTTATGAAAATACATCCAAGACATTCAATGTATTTGAAACATTATCTGCCAATATCGCAAATTTCGTATTGTCAACAAAATATGTATTGTACAATATGAAATACAAATTATTACTACGACATTATGAAGAACAGTTATATTACTATCCTAACTACATTCATAATACCATGCTTATGAAAATACATCCAAGACATTCAATGTATTTGAAACATTATCTGCCAATATCGCAAATTTCGTATTGTCAACAAAATATGTATTGTACAATATGAAATACAAATTATTACTACGACATTATGAAGAACAGTTATATTACTATCCTAACTACATTCATAATACCATGCTTATGAAAATACATCCAAGACATTCAATGTATTTGAAACATTATCTGCCAATATCGCAAATTTCGTATTGTCAACAAAATATGTATTGTACAATATGAGATACAAATTATTACTACGACATTATGAAGAACAGTTATATTACTATCCTAACTACATTCATAATACCATGCTTATGAAAATACATCCAAGACATTCAATGTATTTGAAACATTATCTGCCAATATCGCAAATTTCGTATTGTCAACAAAATATGTATTGTACAATATGAAATACAAATTATTACTACGACATTATGAAGAACAGTTATATTACTATCCTAACTACATTCATAATACCATGCTTATGAAAATACATCCAAGACATTCAATGTATTTGAAACATTATCTGCCAATATCGCAAATTTCGTATTGTCAACAAAATATGTATTGTACAATATGAAATACAAATTATTACTACGACATTATGAAGAACAGTTATATTACTATCCTAACTACATTCATAATACCATGCTTATGAAAATACATCCAAGACATTCAATGTATTTGAAACATTATCTGCCAATATCGCAAATTTCGTATTGTCAACAAAATATGTATTGTACAATATGAAATACAAATTATTACTACGACATTATGAAGAACAGTTATATTACTATCCTAACTACATTCATAATACCATGCTTATGAAAATACATCCAAGACATTCAATGTATTTGAAACATTATCTGCCAATATCGCAAATTTCGTATTGTCAACAAAATATGTATTGTACAATATGAAATACAAATTATTACTACGACATTATGAAGAACAGTTATATTACTATCCTAACTACATTCATAATACCATGCTTATGAAAATACATCCAAGACATTCAATGTATTTGAAACATTATCTGCCAATATCGCAAATTTCGTATTGTCAACAAAATATGTATTGTACAATATGAAATACAAATTATTACTACGACATTATGAAGAACAGTTATATTACTATCCTAACTACATTCATAATACCATGCTTATGAAAATACATCCAAGACATTCAATGTATTTGAAACATTATCTGCCAATATCGCAAATTTCGTATTGTCAACAAAATATGTATTGTACAATATGAAATACAAATTATTACTACGACATTATGAAGAACAGTTATATTACTATCCTAACTACATTCATAATACCATGCTTATGAAAATACATCCAAGACATTCAATGTATTTGAAACATTATCTGCCAATATCGCAAATTTCGTATTGTCAACAAAATATGTATTGTACAATATGAGATACAAATTATTACTACGACATTATGAAGAACAGTTATATTACTATCCTAACTACATTCATAATACCATGCTTATGAAAATACATCCAAGACATTCAATGTATTTGAAACATTATCTGCCAATATCGCAAATTTCGTATTGTCAACAAAATATGTATTGTACAATATGAAATACAAATTATTACTACGACATTATGAAGAACAGTTATATTACTATCCTAACTACATTCATAATACCATGCTTATGAAAATACATCCAAGACATTCAATGTATTTGAAACATTATCTGCCAATATCGCAAATTTCGTATTGTCAACAAAATATGTATTGTACAATATGAAATACAAATTATTACTACGACATTATGAAGAACAGTTATATTACTATCCTAACTACATTCATAATACCATGCTTATGAAAATACATCCAAGACATTCAATGTATTTGAAACATTATCTGCCAATATCGCAAATTTCGTATTGTCAACAAAATATGTATTGTACAATATGAAATACAAATTATTACTACGACATTATGAAGAACAGTTATATTACTATCCTAACTACATTCATAATACCATGCTTATGAAAATACATCCAGGACATTCAATGTATTTGAAACATTATCTGCCAATATCGCAAATTTTGTATTGTCAACCAAATATGTATTGTACAATATGATCAACGAAACAACAAAATAGGCAAGCATTTACTCACAATAGCAAACAAGAAAAAAGTTGTATCGGGTCCTTTTATATCTGACTATGCGTTATGGGTTTTGCTCATTGTTGAAGGCGCTAAGGTGACCTATAGTTTTTAATTTCTTTATAATTTGGTCTTTTAGCAGAGTTGTTTCATTTGGCAGTCATTTTACATCTTCTTTTTAATATTAAACACAAATCAATAGCATAATTAGGCATTGTATATTTTTCATAAAGAAGTCATTTCTAAAAACCAAAAAGATATAAAAAGCATAGATGCTTGGCAAGTGGTACATTTTTCCGTTATCTCTATCCTAGACATTACATAAGAGATTACTGAAATATAATTTTGACAACCTGTCCTTCTTTTGTATAGATCTTGTAAATTACCTGAGCGCACTACCTGGAATATCAACGATATATTCTTTTGACAATTTGTCTCCCTTTGGAATATTAGCCTTTTCCATACGATCAATGTAATCTGTGTTTAATGTGTAATATTCCTCTGGAACTGTTCCTCCTTGACATATCTGTATGAATTATAGATAAACAGTACTTTTTACATTTTTCATTCGATAAGGCACGGAATTCAAATCACTTTAACAATACGGTATTTAGTTGGTTTCGTGTTGCGCAGTCTTTCGTTCTCTATATAGTATTTTTTTGTAGACTGCAGTTTTTTTTGGTCTCTTGTCTACTGAGATTTTTTTAAAGAGTATTTAGCAATAAGTTTTATGGGTTTCATGCGAGTAGAATAATTTTATTATTTCATTATTATCATGTTTATTTGGTAAATCTTTAATTCAGAGTTCATTAAAACTTCTCAGTCACTTCATATATGAGAATTTTGAACAGTATACTTTTAAAAACTGTAGCAAATTTATACAAACACATTTGGTAGAAACATCATCAACGGCCAATAGTTTGTGCATTCTACAAATGAGACATGTCAATACAATCTTTTTTGTCGTCCCCTGTCAACGGATATTGAATAACGATCAAAATATTCGTTACTGTTTTTATCAAATGTCGATTAATGCTAAAAGACATACGTTATGAAATAGGGGGAGGGTGGTAGTTGGTTAAGTAGACATTGAATAGCGGTGTACTACTATTGCCTTTTTAAGACACAAATTAAAATTTACTATCAATAAATGCATATAACAACATTATTCAGAGAAGATGATTTCAAGAAGATCTTTGCTACATATATTTCTGATTTGGTCAAGTAGAGATCCATGTTTTTGGAGGAAAGGCATGTTAAATTAAGGTTTAGAATTAGGAACATTTCAAAAAGACGGTACCAGTGTTAACCTGATATTATTTAAAGAAATAAAGTAAAATCACAAAAATACTGAACTCAGAGGAAATTCAATTCGGAAAGTCCATAATCACATGGCAAAATCAAATAACAAAACGCATCAAAAACGAATGGACAAGAGCTGTCATATTCCTGACTTGGTACAGGCATTTTCAAATGTAGAAAATGGAGGATTGAACCTGGTTTTATAGCTAACTAAACCTCTCACTTGTATAACAGTCGCATCAAATTCCATTATATTGTCACCGATGCGTGAACAAAACAAACAGACACAATAGGTAAAAATGTCAAAAGAATAGGGGTACAGCAGTCAACATTGTGATATCATCTTAATCACTATAAAAACAACAAATGTAACGAAGAAGCACAAAAAGGCATACATCAAATTTAACATAAGAAGAAACCGAATACCTTTTATATTTGATATTCATTGCACCTAACTTCGACTACCGTTTGTTGTTTCCCTTAATGAATATACCTTTACGCTTATTCCGGTTAAATATTTAAAAGTGCTTTTTAAAAGAAGAAAAAGGATAAACAGCAAATGTCTTCTTTATTTTCTATATCCTGAGATGTTATTGATTGACGATTATTTAGATTTATGGCCTAGTTTTAAACTGGCGTATAAAATTATAATCCTGGTACTTTTGATAACTATTTACACCACTGGGTCGATGCCACTGCTGGTGGACGTTTCGTCCCCGAGGGTATCACCAGCCCAGTAGTCAGCACTTCGGTGTTGACATGAATATCAATTATATGGTCATTTTTATAAATTTTCTGTTTACAAAACCTTGAATTTTTCGAAAAACTAAGGATTTTCTTACCCCAGGAGTAGATTACCTTAGCCGTATTTGGCACAACTTTTTGGAATTTTGGATCCTCAATGCTCTTCAACTTTGTATTGATTTGGCTTTTTAACTATTTTGATCTGAGCGTCACTGATGAGTCTTATGTATACGAAACGCGCGTCTGGCGTATAAAATTATAATCCTGGTACTTTTGATAACTATTTTAATAACATTTCGGATTTGGCAAGAAAAATCACATAATGTTACACGTAACACATAGGACAAAGTAGAATCACAAAAATACTGAACTTAGAGGAAAATCTAATCGGAAAGTCCATAATCACATGACAAAATCAAATAACAAAACGCACCAAAAACAACTGAACAAGAACTGTCATATTCCTGACTTGGTACAGGCATTTTCAAATGTAGAAAATGGTGGAATGTAATTACATTTCATGCACATCTCCATCAATTATCACCAGGCTTTGTTAATGTTCAATCGTAACATGTAAAAAGGTACTAACCTTTGATGCACACCTCGGGTTACCATCAGGATCTGTTAAGGTTCCACCATAACACATCGGAAGGTACTCGTCGTCAATGTACTTCTTCAGTGTTTCCTGGTAGTTTCCTGGAAAAGTGATATCCCAAATACAGTTTTCAACGCGACGTGTTTCCGCATGTACATTAAATAGAGCACGATCGTAATAATTCAAACATAATCTCCGGTGTGTGTACTGAAAAGCACTCGAAAACTGACACTGCTATCTCTTTTTTTTTTAACTTTTGTTCAATTATGATATGATAGATCTGTTTGTACTGAGATGTAATCTTGATAAAGACTAAACCTAGATTATTGAATTCAGAGACACACCATCAACATAATAAGTCAACTTGCTCATACACCTTAACAACCTTGAAATATGCATGGCATATATTAAATTGTGTTTTCTTCTGAATATAGCAATTTCATATTTCTTTTAATAAAATTTAAATCAAAAACCATATTTAATGTATACATTTTTGTACTTACCACCAATAATTTCAATTTTGTTTTTAGTATCTTTGCTAATCAACGGCTTACATAGCTTGTATAAGATAGGAAAGATCCCTGGAGCTGAAATACAAACATACAATTAATGTTGAAACAGTGACTGGCTTAGTTATATGATAGGAAATATCACTTTTCTGATACTGTGACTGGCTCAGTACAATAAAAAATAAAATCACAAAAATACTGAACTTAGAAGAAAATCAATTCGGAAAGTCCATAATAACATGGCAAAATCAAATAACAAAACGTATCAAAAACGAATGGACAAGAACTGTCATATTCCTGACTTGGTACAGGCATTTTCAAATGTAGAAAATGGTGGATTAAACCTGGTTTTTTAGCGCTAACCGTCTCACTTTGATGACAGTCTCATCAAATTCCGTTATATTTACATTGATGCGTTAACTAAACAGACACAATAAATGAAATAGTCAAAATATGGATACATTTGTCATCATCGTATAACAATTTTAAAAGGAACAATTTAACAGAACACAAAAACATCTATCTACAAACACATTATATAATAGGATAAGGCAATAATCCTGGTGATGAAATATTCACCAACAACTTATGATTGGTACTGTGATAGACTCAATAATAAGATGTAAAGGACCCCTGGTGGAGCTTAAGTATTAAGTTAAATTAATGTGTGATACGGTGAATGGATCAGTGATAGGATAGGGAAGAATCCGGATCCGAAATTTTAAGGTATAACAAATGTTTTAAATTTGTTAATGGCTCAGAAATAGGATAGAAAATATCATTGGAGCTGAAATATCTACATCCAGTTGACTTATTTTGAGAAGGACTTTATTTGCCACAAATGATCTCCAGCGTTGTCGTAAATACAACTGACGTCGACATATTAATAGTGACGTCAATCACATGCACCCCTATTTCTATTTCTAAATATTTACATTGCAAAATAAAACTTCCTTTCAGAATTCAAGCACATTATAAGGGGCCCAGTTGTCAGTGTTGTTATGTGTTATCCTCAATATGGTTCTATTTATGACTTTTAATCTGTTCAAAAACTTTGAATTTTTCAAAATATTAAGGATTTTCTACAACAGGAATAAACAACATGTATTTTAACTGTATTTGACAAAATTTTCTGAATTTTGGGTCCTTCAATTTTATACTTTATTTTGCTTTTTTGAATTTTTATTTTCTAACGAACGTCATTGATTATTCTTTTGTAGACGACTTGTGTATTTTACGTACAAAATAGTAAGTCTTGTATACAAGTGGAGTGTATTTGTAGTTTTATTTTAATGTACTTATTTAAAGTATCGCATTTAGTGTATTTAAGATAAATTAATGTTCCTATTGATAACTTATAGACAAGTTTTGTATGATGATTTATTAATCTATTCCATTACACGAATCATTAACATGTAAGACATGACACCTTTCACACATGACAATGACTTTTATACAAGCTTTTCTGTCTGTGAGGTTGACAACGATTGTCTTTAAATCGGACAGAAGTTAATATAATATTTAACCAATAAGCTAGATTTTTAAAAGAATTTTTGAAAATATATTTCAGTTATGAATATGAATAGGTTCGTTCGTTAAATAATGTGGCATTTACACAATACCAATCATGGCTACTGTTTGAGATCAGACAGCGCTAAGACACGAAAAGTAATAAAGTCGGATGACTATCCTTAGTGTCTGCAATGTCCTATCATTGTCTGAACGCAGTAGAATAGTTTGCAACAGATCCCTGTATATATAGAATGGTCCCGAGAAGGTGCGTTCCTTAATATTAGGGGAAACTCAATCGATGTTGTCTGGTCAGATTACAATCATGAATATGTTGTGACAGTTTCTGCTGCGTCGAATCAATATTGTTACAATGTCTGTGTTTTCTAGACGATATCCTGTTGAAGCAAATTTTCATTGCCATTTTATTTATAGATTGAGTCCAGATTGCATCTTGTTGAGGGAGACAGTATTTGCCGAAATCGTTCCGGAAAAGGCAATGCTTTTTTGAATTGAGCCACTCATACAGCTTTTTTAGAAAATTTCAATCCTGGTATCTATGATGAGTTTATTTACAACCACTGGGTTGATACAACTGCTGGTGAATTTTTTTATGCGAGGATATCACCATCCCAGTAATCAGCACTTCTGTGTTGAAATGAATTGTCATTGGTATTATGATAATTATCAATTATAACTGTTTAAAAAAATGAAATACTAAGATTTTACTACCTCAGGAATAGATTACCTTAGCTGTATTAGGAATTTTTGGTCCTCGATGCTCTACAACTTTGTAATTTGTCTGGCGTTGTTAATTTTTTTTATTCGAGCGTCACTGACGAGTCTTTTGTATACGAAACGCGCGTCTGGTTCAAATACAAAATGTCAATCCTGGTAACTTTGAGAGTTTATCTATTCATTAGTCTTAAGCATGCTACATTTGTATCTGTAAATGATGTTTGGATTTTAATATCCTGATATATTTATTTTGATCTATTTAATCGTGCACATTTACCATTGATGACAAGCAGTCGTTTGAGCATTTCCGGATAATTGTCTTCTAAAATCTTCACCATGTGTAGGTACATCTGTATACCTACAATACAAGAACATTCTGATTTCATTAGACTGCTCAACTCTTGATCATTTCAACTAAAAAACTCAAAAGGTTACCTGAGAAAAATTCTTACCTGATATCATCCGGAAGATGGTGCTTATCTCCACAGTGAAGGATTATCCGTTTAGCAGTGTAGGGTATGAAATACGCAATCCGTCCAATTCCTCGCGTAGGAAGAACACAATGAAATTCGCACATACATAAATAACAATAATAATTTACAATAATAAAGCCCGAACGGCTCATAATGTGCATGTTAATAGCATCTCCTCGTACCCATCAAGCTTTCTTTTATCTACCTCATATCGTACTCGTCTAACAAAGCAGGCGAATCATTTACAAATATAATAACAAGTACAATCTGAAATGAATATCTTTTTTATAATATTAGGCTATATTAGTTAACCGAGGTTCAAAATCGTTCATCGTTTTGGGAATCATAACAAACGAGCAACGCACAGAAGTAAAATCCGGGTGTGTCGACGGATGATTGACATCTCCTATGCATGCATATTTATACCCGCCATGCGAATCGAGACTCAGTAAAAATTGTAACGTTCGAGACAAGGTAAAATATTGTAACGTGAAAATGTGAAAAGACTTTACTACTGTCTTATATTAAAACCACCAAATGTCTATGGTGAGATTATCTACTTTAAAGGGATCGTTGACAAATGTCCTTTTTTGTTTTTGATGTTTTATAGAATTAGAAGGGCTTTAGGTAATACTACCTTTGAAATCTCGTTTTGGAAAGGCCAAAAATTTCATTGACGAACGACATTGCTTTTGTTAACTTAGAACGCCTGTAGGTTGAAATAAACCCTTCGTCATAAAGAAGTTTTTTAGGAAGTTTGGTAATAGCATGATTTGAATCAAAGATGATTGGCGTTATCAAAATCCAGATTTGTTAATTCACGGTTAACAGCTTTACACTTCACAAGCTCACGAAGTAATTGATAGCGGCGATTGTAACATGATAGACATACAAAAAATATAGTACAGATAAACTTGTCACCTGTGACACATATTTTTCTAATTCTTTCCTTCTTCACTGAAACTGCTAAATACTTCATAAATCACAGAAAAGCAATGCATGCTCATTTTAAAGAATTTTGTATGATCTTTCTGCGCATAAGACAAATTTTGTTAAATGATTTTATGCATTGTTAGCAATCAATTGTATACCTGGAGTCCATAGCATGTGCCTTCCAACTCCCTCCATATCAAATATAACAGTAAGTCCATCAATTCTGGTACCAGTCTGAAAAAACAACAACAAATAAACTCATCATAGATACCAGGATTAAATTCTATATTTACACCAGACGCGCACGCGCTTCGTCTACAAAAGACTCATCAATGACGCTCGAATCAAAAATGTAATCTATTCCTGAGTTAGAAAAAGCCTTAGTTTTTCAAAAATTCAAAGTTTTATTAACAGATAATTTATAATTATGAACATATCAATGATAACTCAAGTCAACACAGAAGTGCTGACTATAACAACGAATATTACACGTAACCACAATGTCATCCTATCATGTGTACATCTTGTACATGTACGATATAAAAGATAGCATAAACAATGCATAAAAGGTTGTGTATCCTCATTACTGCTTGTTCAACATCTCGTGTTTGTTTGACAGGAACTTTCAAGAAGAAAATTTAACTAATGAGATTTCAATTGTGATTTAAGGCTATAAATTTCAGAATTGGTTGCGTATACTACAGTTCTAACCGTTTAACTGGATTGGCTTATATCCCATGGTACCGGAGCTATATACACGGCCACTGTTCGCATGTTGTGATGAACACCAGTCATAGGTTTATATGGGGAGTAAGCGCTCACATACATGTTTGAGTCCGCCACATTTTTTATATGCCTATCCAAAGGCAGGATTATGTAATTTAGTGGTTGCCGTTGGATTATTTGTAATATTTGTTTTAAGCAATTGCATTGTATAAATTGTGCAGTTCTTTTTCTCATTTCAATTGTGTCACATTTCTCATATCATGTCTTCTATGAATGACTTTACGATCTTAGTTTTTTGTCATCATTATTTTCCTTCCGGTCGTCGTTTGCACTCTATAGTGGATAGTTGTGTCATTTGAACTAATTTTTGAAAAGTTGTGTCATTTTAGTTTTCAATCACACCTCATTACCTTATTGATAATAATAATTGTTTATGAATGACCATTTATTGAGATGTGTACGTCCTTATAAATAACGAATATATACCTGCTCTGTCCGTTTCTTCCAGTCTTCTATATTAGCCTCACAATGAAGAATTTTTGTTTTTTCAAGGTCAGATTTCTTTACAGAGTTCATTATGCCTCTCATGTCAAGTCTTCCATATAGTTCTACTCGTAGTGTAGATCCATCTTTAGCTTGACCAACGAGTCCACCAGCCAAATATTTATCAAGGACCTTATGAAAAATAAATTTACATAATAGCACTTAATTTTATATCTATATTATGGAAATAGAAAAACTTTCTTGAATAAATAAAAAAATATCTATCATTGTATATTATTTTTAACTTGATGATGAGTGAGATTTATTTCACCTAAACATTGAGCCGATGTGTTTGGTTATACAGACAATAACTTTTAATGTCTTTAAATATCATCTGTATTTGTACGAGGCTAGGAAACAAGGTGCATGCGAGCTTTTAGCGAGGCCCGTGTAGTAATACGATACAGTTATCACACATTCAGCTGAAGACGGGTTCGCAAAAAAAGAATGGTCAACAATAATACATCGCTGTAGGTGAATAATTATCTATTTTAAAATAACAAATAATTTCAACAGTAAAAACAAATAACAAACATTGTCCAATTTGAAACAGGAGTGTACGAGTTGTCCTACGCTTCAGACTTGACATTCACTAAACATGCATGCTGAAATTGACATGGTTGTTTTGTTACACCATCATACACACTGTAAGTTTTGAAATCGATATTTATCATCGAAGAAAAGACTGCTATTCATGTGTGTATGTTATCAGAAAATTGATGTGATTCTAATTTCTCTAACGAAATGTTTGAAAACAAACAGAAAGTAATCGTTAATTCGCAATTAATACGTCATTGGAATGCGACTGCTATACACATTCTGAGGTCACGCAGGTTCATTTTTTACTCAGTCCGGCATGTATAGTATACAGATACAGCATAGCGATATCTGTAGGGCTGTATCTGTAAAATAAGTGCAGTTTCCTTGAAATCTGTGCAGACAATTATATTTTAATGGTACATAAGTCAGACTTATTTTAATGTTTGTCTTGTCGAATAAGAAAACCTTTACAAAATGCACTATCTATAACATAATCATAGGTCTTCTGGACAGGCGGGTGACAATACAATAATACAATGATGACAACTTAATAAATCATTTGACAGATTCACAAAAACAAAATAAATATCCAATGATTGAGGTTAAAATCATTATCCCCAATATTTTTATTGATAGTTATTTATGTATCAGAATAAAATATGTTAGAAAATGTGTTTTGACACTTTATTTTAAACAATTACACATGTATGTCATAAAATCCAGTTTGAATTTTACCCGTGCGAATTTTCAAATTTTTTTTATGGTTTTGTTTTTTAACCCTTTAGTGAAAGATGCATGTGTTATTTAGCTTCTCTCCCCAACCTCGTTCATTGTCTATGTATATAAATGTGTTTATAGAGGATTAGTTTCGAGTTTACGTATCGGTCGCCACACGAATCAAATACTTCTAGATCATACACTGATTTTTTGTACAATGCACCAACTACATGTAAATGGTCTAGATAATACGTATACCAAACACCAAAAAATATATATTGTAATCTGGGTACACTTAAAAATATCATAAAATATGTCTATTTACCTCAGGTGGCTTGTAGTCTCTAATAAGATCCTTAACATGATTATTTTCCTTGTACGCCATGCTCTGTAGAAATGGAAATATTGATCTTTTAAGGAAATTATGAAATTATCACCTTGGAAACCAGTTGATTTAGAAGCATTAAGTGAAACAAATCATTTCTTATATAATCATATACATCGTTTAGACTTTCAGTCACTGTAAAATAAAGGTACAAAGTGACAAATATCGTAGTGACAAATATTAAATTTTCTGTATTTTGATATCCAAAAACAATAGTAGGGTGAACATGTGGCCAAAATATCAAATAAACATATATGATACAATTATACATCTAATATAATTTTCCATTCGAAAACAAAAATCAACATGTTACAATAAAATCTCAAAGGAACAAAGCAAAACTTGACTTCAACAATATCAACAATATATAATATTCCAAGTTTTGGTATCTGACATAGATAGTGTGATCAGAGGTTCTGGATGAGAGTTGGTCCTTCGTTTCATAATATTTAAATTTTTGGGTGTATTTTTTTTTTTTAATTTATAAATTATGCATTTTGTTAAATTCCCAAACAAATTACTTCTGAACACTTTTAAATTTAACTATCATTATATGATTTCTTTATTACGTTAGTCCTTTATTTGGTCAATGATACTTTTTTTCTTTTCCATAGCTATTCTTGATACTTTTGTACCTCATTGTTCGGTATTAATTTGTTTGCTTATTTTTCTCTATTTATTATTTTGTTTGCCATTAATCCCCATATTGTAAACCCCACACATACCCTCGTATATACAGGGTTCAATAAAGGATGACCTGAAATCTCTCCGCAGTTATGGTTAACGGTCAAACTCTGTGAAAGTAAAGACTTGTTCTTATCATGAAGTAGTCATGCCTTTTGCGACATTTATTAGATGATATAAGTCAGAATTGGTGAAAGTTTTATATTTCAATAACATAAATAGCCTGTTATTTTTATGAATATAATGTATTTTGAGAATATAAATGAGGCATGGTAAGAAAACACATAAAACTGTATCTTTGTCTCCTTTTTGATAGGATTCCAGAAAAAAAAACGTAATGTTAACTTACATTTCGAAGCATTTTCTCAGCCTCGTCTATGTTATAACACCTAGCTAAATAAAACAAATAAAAGCAAAACAATTGTTCTTTTCGCATTAAGTATTGCATACAGGCCTCGAAACTGCATATTGGTGTGATGAAATATTGAAATGATTTTTGATCAGTTATGATAATGGTGAAAAGATACCAAAAAAAGAGCAACGAAAACACTAGCAAAAAAAAAAGAAACTATATTAAAAGCAAAAAAAATAAAAAAATAAATGGAAAGACAAACATAGTTTTAAAATAACACTACTCAGAAAATTAAATGAAATATAGTTTCGTCCCTAACTTTACACCAAAACCATGTGATGAAGTGATGTGTACGTCCCGGAAGAATGGTGCTCGTCCTGTTGTTCTTGCAAAGTAAATATCCGGTGACGATTTGTATTCTGTGACGAAGAAAAGAAGAAAATTGCCGTCTATTTCAAAGAAATTCCAAATTAATGGTTAAACAAATTATGGGCTAACCCGTTAAACTTTCAAAGAGGTGACTTCTACTCAATGCTCTTCACCTTCGTACTTTATTTTACTTTTTTTTTTAACTTTTTTTTATTCGAGCGTCACTGATGAGTCTTTTGTAGACGAAACGCGCGTCTGGCGTATATATTAAATTTAGTCCTGGTATCTGTGATGAGTTTATCTACTTGCAATGTAACAATAAAAACAATTGGTTCCACAGCTTTCGTACAAATATGTGTAGAGAAAATAGACGGATGCAACACAAGCCCTTTAATGTCGTTTAGAATGGAAGAGGTATACTCCATAAATCTTGTTACTGAATTATAAAGAAGTATAGCATGGCTTTGATGATGAATGAAAACTATCAGGTAAATTGCAGGAAAATCACACTACTTGTAGACGTTGTAGTAGTATGATTATCATCAATAAATCAGACACTTAATCAATTACTATTAATTTTTTCCTTGACACATTATTGTCAGTATCTTTCATCTTGATAATTACATATCTACAATCACGCTAGAGATAAAAGACACACCTTACAGGTATTGTATTCTGAGTAATTATATGAAAAAAAGCAATTCTAAGTACACAAAGGGCTCACTTTTAGCTGTTTAAATTTTAGTGCGTTCTTTTCAGCCATGTGTTTGTTGTTTAATTGATACAAACAAAAGAAAAAATTCTGAATTTAATACGTCACAAAGTACAAGACCGTGAAACTTACGACATCCCAGTGTAAAACATCTCGTCTTTTATCGGATATGTTTGATCTGGGACTATTATAATAGTCCCAGGTTCGATGAACTCATTTAAGGTCAAATATCAAGTCATTAATTAGACCTACTCGAGAAATGGACGACTGGACCTCTAATCTGATGCAACTTGTGCTATTTGAGTTTTGTTTGCATACTCACTATAACAGGAAAGCAAAAAAACAAAAATAAAAAACAAAGCCACTGGAATTTCATGTGTACATTGTTTCGGATAATAACATTTGACCAGATAAGTATCGCAACATAGAAAACCAAGAACAGACCTAATTTTTAACTTATGAATTGATAGTAAAATTGTTTATGTTAATCTTTATACCAAAATTTACGACAGAAGTGAGATGTTTCCTTTCCTATTGCCAGTATAACTTATTCTTTAAGGACATTGTTGTCTCCTTGTTATGGATTGTTAATTTCAGCTAGTTCGATATACGCATATTTAATGAGACGTCTTAGATTTCAGTGGAAATAATAAAGACAGTATAGGTTGACATAAGATGTCTGTTGTTAAAGATCGACATAAAGAGACTTGTTATGATTTTGTTAGGTTGTTCGCAAACTATCTTTTTTTTCGTCTAAATTACCGACACCACCTTTCAAAAATATTCAAAGCCATTTCTTCTTAGTAAAACACAATATATGGCTTAACATATAGCCATTTTCTTGTAAGGAACATAGAAATACCATGAAATATAGGTTAATTTCATGGGACAGCAACCCAACAACTAAACAGAAAAGACAGACACGTACAGGTTGATATACAGTTATTATCTATAGACATATGTCAATATAATATGTCGTTTTTATTGAATAGAAAATAGAAACTTTCAAAAGTTGTTCGTCAACACGAAAGTTAAAACAATAATAACAATAACGAGCGAGAAAAAACGCATACAATTGAAATATGACAGACAATCACTATATAGAGTAGTTGCTGACTTAGAAAGTTAAAGGAAATTTTATATTAAAAGCTTATAAGATATTCAACTATCACTTTTCTGTAAATGCCTTGCTACATTGACAAACCTACATCGAACAATACCAATATGTTGCAGTTATTGCGAGAAATATTACACGTTCATTGAAGTTCGATACAAAAAAATATGTCCTTGTATAACCGAAGCTAAAAAAAGTATTTCAGACTTTTATAATAAAAGTCACGAACATTAACACCTAAACCTAGTTCAGTAATTAGAGCAATGTTTAAACAATTACAACTTTTTTCTTTGCAATGGAATTTCTCTATTGTATAGCCTTATAGTCGTGCAAACAAGATATTTTTCCTACAAAAGATATAAAGGCCTCACCCTGTAGCCATTTTTGAAGTTCAAAATCATCAAATTCTGGTTTTAGTACATCGGACATTCTGGATCGAAGCTAAAATTAAAAACAAAAAAAATATCTGAACTTAAACTTTGAATCCTCAACTTATAAAATGTGCGTTTTCTTGAGCATAACAATGATCATGCATGTTGTCACACGTTTGTAATGTCTATTTCTTATTTTCAAAATAAAGCTTCATAAGTTTTCAATAAAAATATCACGAAATCTTAATATGAATTCAGCTTTATTATTATTCAAAATGGTATCTATAGTAAAAACAAAATCTTACCACAGAAATAAACTCAGCCTTCGGATTTGTCATCGTGTATCATTCTGAAATCTCTTCAGTTCCGAATCCTATTACATACGGGTGCCACCATTAGGTGAAAATTATACTTCATATAAACACGAAAAAAATCAATGTAAGTATTGTGTAACACTTATTTACAGTTAGAATTAAGACAAACAACCTTGATATTTATTGATATAATAAAAAGGGGAAAAAAGGAGATTATAATTAATTTTAATAATTTCTTTTTATCACCATAGGAATCAACACCGTTTTAATTGGAAAAAAAAGGCAATGTCAAACTGATTTTCTTGCTTTATTTTTATTTATTTTGGACCTTTTTTTTATTTCAAGCTTAACTATGATGTTGAATGCTAAAATCATATTTTGAATGTTGAGAACGAATGTTGAAAATCGGATGTTGAATGTTGAAAATCGAATGATGAATGTTGTATGTTGAAAATTTATCCAACTTGACATTCGTGTTAAACTATCGGATCCTGCATCTGTCAAATAAAAATAAAAACTTTGCGCCAAAAGATTTTACTCGTATTTTTGTTATCATAATAATTATAATTCAAATATATACACGAAAACAGTGGTCACGTAAGATTGATTATCATGCTTAATTTTAAATTTTGATTGTCAGCTAATAAACTAAAATATACTGTTGCAATAGGTTTTTTGAAATATTTTCGTAAAGTTCCATTGTTTTTTGTAACTTGTCCAAGAAGCAGTTTTATAATCCTGGTAAGTCTTGTAATGACAAAAGAGCGTCTGGTGTACCAAATATTTAAGCACGGCATATTGTCAAATGCTAGTTGATGTTTACTCTCTGATGATACCACTAACTCAAGAATCAGAACTTCTATGCTGACATGCGATATCATACTTCAGGACCTTTTTAAATCATACGAAACAAAAACAAATCTTTACGACAAAAAGGAAGATTTCAGCTTCACCATTGTGAACTTTCCATTTCTATGAAGCAACATATTTCGTTGTTTACACTTATTTATAGTTTGATACCTTTGGTTTTGATCGTTTCTTGAGAAGAAGATTAATCCCGAAAAATCGACTATTTAAGATAGACTATAATTATAAACCATATATTTTTTAGGAATTGATTTGTTGTTCAAATGCAGTCTACACGGGGGATTTGTGTAGATATTTAAATTGGGGACCTTTTTAAATCATACGAAACAAAAACAAATCTTTACGACAAAAAGGAAGATTTCAGCTTCACCATTGTGAACTTTCCATTTCTATGAAGCAACATTTCAAAAGCGCATGCATAAGGACTGTACATCTTCCAACTGAGTTTGCATTTCCTATGATGATTTTCCTTGATAGAGTGTTGGTTAATGCTTACAAGTGAGCTATTTACCCAATGTTTACAGTTGGTGTAGTAGAAATTATCCCTTTGAAATATTCCTGGACACCATCACGAGTAGAGTGTGACCTACAAATAACCGCGTTTGCACTTACACAAGCAACAGAATGGATGCCAAAATTTTTGGAGGATTCACTTAAACCATTATGTAGCCCATGGAATGACTCCCGATTGGTGGGGTTCGTGTTGCTTAGCGTTTAGTTTTCTATTTTGCGTTTTGTGTACTGATGTTATCTTTTCGTAGTTTTTCGTATTTTGCCTTGGAACTTTCAATTTGTTTTCTTTTGAATCTTTTTGGTATCATTCACCTCTCTTTTAAAATACAGGTTTTGAATATTTTGTTCTAATTGTTCTTGATTCTTGACGAAGGTTTAACCCAGAAAATCAAATGAACGCGATAAAAGCATAACGTTTAGCATTTAATATTTCCTTAAAGATCTGTTAAGAGCTTTCCAATATGTTCTAGATGAATATTTATATCTAAGAAATTCCTTTTGGGATGCAAAACTTAATTGATACTTTGATGGGGGCTTTAATCAACTGGAGTATATTAATTGAGTAATTCTATATGGGCATGCGTTTTTCATTTTTTTTCTGTGTTGAGCAGTAGGGATAAATATGTAGCAACATAAATTTATATATGCTATGATTGCCAGTGAGACTCTTATATACCAGAGACCAAATGACGTAGACTTAAGGAACTATAAATCTTATAATAAGTGGGTATAAGAATGAATGTCAATGAGATAGCTATATATCAGAGACAAGGGTATGAACAAAAGTTCACAAAATGTGCTTCAGTAATGAGCAAACTTCAATACCGTGCAGCAAGAAAATTAATAGCATACAGTAAAAGAAGTGACAGAGTACGACGATTTAAGTTAATAACATTCAAAGAAAAAGAATCGTGTCAAACAGTATTAAATTTTAAACACTTGATAATAGGGTCCTGTCTTTGGTCAAATATATCACAATAATGTGACGGTTTAAAAAAATGTTTGGTTCGCTTTATAAGTATACCTAGCAGCTAAGGTGCAGCTTTTAAAGGTAATCTTTGAATAGTTATCAAAGGTTCCAGGATTATAATTTAATACGCCAGGCGCGCGTTTCGTCTACATAAGACTCATTAGTGACGCTCAGATCATAATAGTTATAAAGCCAAACAAGTACAAAGTTGAAGAGCATTGAGGACCCAAAATTCCAAAAAGGTTGTGCCAAATACAGCTAAGTTAATCTATTCCTGGTATATGAAAATCCTTAGTAAAACTGTAACAAAATCATTTATGATACATTTTGAAATTAAAAATGGTGGTTTTCATATTTCGTTGTATACACTTATTTATAGTTTGATACCTTTGGTTTTGATCGTTTCTTGAGAAGAAGATTAATCCCGAAAAATTGACTATTTAAGATAGATTATAATTATAAACCATATATTTTTTAGGAATTGATTTGTTGTTCAAATGCAGTCTACACGGGGGATTTGTGTAGATATTTAAATTGGGTACTTTCTGGAAGTGTTGTATATTTCAATTGATGATCTCATCAAGAATTAATCAAAACGGCTTTACCAATTGCTATAACAGTTAACTACAGATCAGTATTTATAAAATATTATCGCAAACATATAAATTGTACATACATTATTTAAAACAATTTGCAGCATATAAAGTTGCAATGTTTAAAATATAAAATTCTGTCATAGAATTCTGCAACTGAATGACAAATATATTTATAATCTGAAATCCAATTAGTGCACTAATTCACGTTCTATTGGCTCAATGTCAGTATTATTGCTATTAAGTGGATCCATTGTTGTGGTCCACTGTGTGTGTCCTGGATCGTAACCATTTACATGTGCTGTTTGGCTATGGCGATTTTTATTGTTTGTTTGAACTGGTTGCCATGGTATCCAAGCCGCAAAATTGGTGACGCTTTGAGGTTTTGGTCCTAGCATAGGATGCGTTTTGCTACTTTTTTCTGGCTTTCCCAATGAATTTATCAAAACCAATTCCTTGTTGATGCCTTGTTCCGTACGCCATTGATGGTTTTTGTGATCATAGAAGTTATGGCTGTTAGCATGACCCTGATTGGTTTGATGCACTCTTGGATAATTATTATGAGCCTGGTCACTCCAATTACTTTTGGTTGTGCGGTTTCTGCTTTGTTGTTTTTGATGGTGATCATATCTTGCAGTGTTAATGTCATTTTCTTGAACCCGATGTTTATTATTGTGCCCGTAGTCATTATTATTCTGACTGGTCAATGAATTCCCATGGTTAATGTGATTGCCGTCATGATTATTGTTAGTGCCATGATAATTGTTGTTTCCATGATTTATTTTGGTGCCATGATATTTGTTGGAAACATGACCAATGTTTGTTTCGTGACCAATGTTTGTTCCGTGACCAATATGTGTTTCGTGATTTATGTTTGTTCCATGCCCAGTATTTGTTCCGTGATCAATGTTTGTTCCGTGACCAATGTTTGTTCCGTGATTTATGTTTGTTCCATGCCGAGTATTTGTTCCGTAATTTACGTTTGTTCCATGATTCATGTTTGTTCCATGCCCAGTATGTGTTCCGTGATTCATGTTTGTTCCATGCCCAGTATGTGTTCCGTAATTAACGTTTGTTCCGTGATTTATGTTTGAACCATGACGCATGTTGCTACCATGATTACTGTTCATGGTATTCAAATGATTATTGTTTCTATGATCTCTGAAATTTTGAACTATGTGGTACTGATGGTTATTTCTGTATTTCTGCTGCATCCAATTATTACTATTTCTATGATTAGTATTTCCGGTTGGTTGAGTGATGCTGTTAAATTCGTTGCTTATAATTGTATGATCCAATTGATTCATAATTTGTGGGGAATTGTTTGCATTATTGTGCCTTTTCCCTACCCCTTTGATAAGTCCCCATACGTTAGTGTTTGAAGCTTTACTGTTCTTCGTTGGTCTCTTAAAACCTTGCCAAACATTGTAATTGTCCTGTTTATTAGTTACAGAATTATCCAATTTCTTTGTGTTGGTCTTCTGTTTGTGTTTTATACCTAATGTATCCCATACGTTGTTAAGTCTGTTCTTTTCTTTGATTCTTATTGGTTGCTTTGCTTTGTTCTTTTGTATGGCCTCACTTCGACTCTTTATGTCAGGTTTAGTATTAACCATTTCACTTCGACGTGGCGCGATCTCTTTATCTATTTTCATAGCATTGAAAGTAAAAATATCCTTTCTTATAGTGGCAGTAAACTTTTCGTTTGGGTGTTCAGGAGAGGTGCACGTGCACTGACAATCCATTGCTGCTACATCCTTTAGAGATAATAAGCAGTTCACCAGGAAAATTATCACAAGAAACATAGTTTACACCTGAAAAGAAAATTACATTTTTATAGAAAAATCAAAGGAGAATCTATGGGCACAATATATGTAAATGATACAATAACATTAGCAAAATCGTTCAATTGCACAATATATGTTATAGATTGACATTAGTGAAATTGTCTGTTGGCACAATATATGTAATAGATCGAACGACATTAGCAAGATAGTCACTGAACACAATACATGGTATATATCAAATATCATGTACAGCCCCTATGAATGCTTTCGATATGTTATCAGTGTAAATATGCCTTATTTAAGGGAATACGATACAGTTTTGATCCCGTATTTACAGTTTGATACAAATTTCCATACAGACTATTTTTTACCTGATTAAATCAAATATGCAATAAAAAATATACCTTCATGTTCTACTTTTTGAGTAAAATGATGTCAAAATTTTGTATATTTGCTCAAAATTCGGATTTGTGGCCGTATTTTCGCTTTCGAAAAAAAAACATAACTTTTTTGTTTTTAAAGATAAACACAAATTGTTTTTTGTTCAATAATTTGTAACTTCTGTTTTTTATACGTATCTTAAAAATTTATACATTTTAAATTCAGAAATAAGTTATTTTTATCAAATGTTCATGAATATAGAAAAAAACATCATTTTTGCTATACATTTATCGGATTAATAAAACTTGCACTATTTTGTTTTCATGAAAATTGGCACACATAATCTTCTCGCGTAATCAAACCAAATAGCATTTTAAAAAAGAGAGGTCCATGAACTCGTTTTTATGTTAAATGAGTTTGAATGATAAAAATCAGTCGAAAACTAAATGTTTTCCCGATAAGTCGTAGTTTGACGTCGCGAAAAAAAAAAACAATTTACGTTAGCAACGTCATTACCTACCCTGTAACTGTATCGTACGCCCTTAATTCTAGTTAATATGGAGACTGTTCATAATCAAACTGCAAAATGGTTATTTAGATATGGTATAAAACGGAATTTTAGTTAGGATGGTTAAAATACTCCTTTGAAGCAAATGCTTACATACGAAATATATACAACAATAAAGGTATCATTCACCCTGTGTCAGTTCTTTAGAAAATTTCAAAATAACTCCGGCTATGGAATAAGAAATTCTCAGGCAAAGATTTCTTTTTATGATTTGTTTTTCTTTTTGTGTTCCTTCGGACGAACGAAATTTATAAGATATTATTTTAAGTGGCGATATTTTTTTTAACTGAAGTTAGTTTGAACAACTTCGCACTTTATTTGACCTTTTTAGACTTTTTGGATTCAAGCGGCACTGATTAGTTTTTTTGTAAAACGCGCGTCTGGCGTAAATACAAAATTTAATCCTGGTATCTATGAAGATTTTTTTTCCATGAATATTTTATGATACTGCATACATAAAAAGATAACCAAAGGTAATATTCTAACTGTATATAAATCTTATGTACGATTTCTTTCCATCATCACCTTTTTATTAGGAGCTACCAGATGATCGAAGCAGATGTTATTTGTGTTACTTTGAATATAAAAAAGAAGATGTGGTATGATTGGCAATGAGACAACTCTCTACAAGAGACCAAAGGAGACAGAAATTAACAACTATATGTCACAGTACATCCTTCAACAATGAGCAAAGCCCATATCGCATAGTCAGATATACAAGGCCCCAAAATGACAAATGAAGTTCTTTTTAATTCACTGACAGTAATACTTTGGTTGAGATAAGCACTGTTAATATCAGTTGTAGTTTTTCATTCAAAATTTATCAAAATATCTATATATCACTTTCATCATATAACGCATTGTCTAAGTCCATATAATTATGACGTCTTGAAAGGGCATTGGACTATTTTAATATCTAAGTTATTTATACAAGTTTTTGGCAAAGTTCATGTTTCACGGTTTATAACCAGTGTATAATTGTCAAAATAAAAACATGTTTAATAACAGCATTACATTGATTATTATTGTCATAACAAACATTAATTAGTTGTTCACTGTAATATCCTCGTCACGAAAAACTGAGTTATGTATTCTTTTTTTAATGCGTTGCATGTTGTAATTAATGACCGCTTAATATTATTCCTGGAAAAATATGATTTTTTTTTATTTCAAAAACGATAACATAACACATTTTTTGTTTTAGAATATAAGATTTGAAAGAAAACTAAACTCTTCAATCAGTCATATAGAACAATGATGTAGAAAAAAGTGTGTCGTCTCAGTTTTATCGAGTGTCGAGTGTTTTATTGTAGTGCATTGGTAAAGTAGTTGCGGACTTCCTTTTAAGGAGGTTGAACGGATTGTATGGTTAACAATGTTAACACATTAGAAATGTCTAAGAACACTTATCCAGACTCATGTCCTGTGTGCTTTATTTTATTGTAAGTAACCAGGGATATCTCTTCCAGAAACACAATTTGCAAGTGTTATGTGTCTTATTTATAATTTAGCTACATTTTGATGTTATATTTGGTTTTATTGAACTTCTAGTTTTATATTTTAATTTCTCCAATTTTTGTGCTGATTTCAGATTTCTCATATTTCTTATCACTAGTTAAATATCTTTTCTCAGCAAATGATTGTTCGAAATTCAATTGCGACGTTAAATTTTCTTGATTTTTTTTGAATTTCTTATTGTGACGTCACCTATAAAGAACACATCTTCCTACAAATCTTTGAAAAGGATAGATAAAAATCATAAGAGATACAGATTCCACCACTAAAACTCTTGTATTACGATGTTTCTCCACTTTCAACAGTCAAATTCTAATTATTAAAAAACTCAGCAAGCCTCCCACTTTAAATACCAAAATTTAACTGTCTCGAGTGGAAACATATCTTAACACACTTTTAGTAGTGATGGAATCTATATGTGGAAAACAATTTAATTCCAGCACTATTTAAAAGAACAAATTTCTTTAAAATTTCATATTACGTCTTAGTTGATATCATTGCCGGTGCATTGTTTTATTTTATACCCATCATAAAGTACAGGTTCAAATCTTGTTGTTATGTATTGCATAATTCATTGTATATCATGTCACTGACTTTAGGCAGAAGTCTAGAACTCTAAAAATGAACGTTCATTGACACTGGCGAATATTTATGTGAGAATATTAATATTTTATGAAAGATAATTTAAATTTGTTAAAATATGGAGGTTATTAACACGATATTATTAAAGCTATTGACCGTCTTACTTCTGCCATAAAACATCCTCTGCTACCATTCATTCCAGCAAAATCATATGATTCGGTTATTCTGTCGGTGATAATTATTAATTTATAATGTAATAACATAAGTCATGTACAAGGAACCGGCTCGTATATTTAAAATTTAGAGTCATTAACGCCTCAAAATGCTGTGTCAAAATCAAAATGTATCCATATCAAGGTGATCATTTGATTTTTCCTTTCTTGTTTATTCTTGCAGGAAAGAGGCGGTAAATTTGAAAAGGACTATCAATATTCAAAAGTTGAAAACCATAGAAAAGCATTTGGTAAAACAATCACAGAAAAAAAACGGTCTTCAAACACTAAATTTTGCCAAATAAAGGCAACAGTAGTATACCGCTGTTCGAAATTCATAAATCGATAAAATAACAAATTCGGGTTAAACACTAAAACTGAGGGAAAAACATCAAATATAATATATGAGGAGAACTACGACACAACAGAAACACAATATTTAAATGTAACACACAACTTTAATATAACAATGGCCATTTTCCTACATGTCATTTAAAGAAAAAAATGGTGGGTTAAACCTGGTTTTGTGGCATGTCAAACCTCCGGCGTTTATGGCAAGGTTAAATATAACATTAAATTGTCCACATTACATGACAGGACTACAATACAATAAAAGGGAGAACATATAGGACAGAAAAACACACACAAAAGTGTCAAAGAGCACACACTTTTTTTCATTTAAGCTAAACCTCCCAAAGAGACACCATAGTTGTGTGACATTGCATGCTTTTCCTTTTTTTCTCGCTGAATGATTAAAACCAGTTGTTTACATTTATTGACTAATCATATTATATTATGAATATTAAATAATGATATACAATAGATGAATTATTACAATAAATGCTACAAGTAATGCAGAAATAAGTATACAAAACGTTATCTTATCAATTATGATATTTGTGGATTTTCAATATACTAAGTATTACATGCTATAAGGATACAGTAACATATTTCTATATAAGTCTGGTAAAAAAAACTGAAATTTGATATTTCTAAAAAAAATTAAAAAAAAAAGAAACAATAAAAAATTTCCTTAATGATTATTACAACTATAGATAAAATAACAATTCTTACCACTTCACTTGCTCATAAGAACAAAACAACTTACTTTATTGCTGTATTATTGAGACGAATAATTACTTGTTGATATGTCCTATGAGTATAATGATTGGTCTAGTCAATGTGACCAAATCAGCATACGATACGGAAGTGTTAACAGTACACATGTTTTAAAAATAACTTTCACCAGGTTCGATCAAGACCAAACACTTGGGTATCAGAACTAAATCAAATGGATATAAACTAAACAGTAACAACACACTGACGACAAGGATAGAGTAATAAAGTTAACAAACGAGTACTTCATGTATGAGTATACTATAATCATCGCAAGTTGGTCAGTTGTTACAAGACGGAGGTGCTATAAATGTTCATCGATGGAGCTCTTTTGAAGTTTATTATCGCATTATGTTGAAAACAGACACTCCTGTTTAGGATACTGCTGAATATTTACATAATGTCTCGTAACATAAGTTTAAACCTGAGTCGATGATCTTATTTCTGCATTACTTGTACACGGCCGACACTCGGCTAATCGAGAGATTGGTCGGATAATCTTCATTGAGTATGCGGCTATTTGGGCGGTTGCTCTGTTAATCAGGTTGGTTATACGTCTGTTAAGAGTAACATATTACTCTTCTAAAATTGAGAATTGTGGAAATGACCTCAAACAGTTATTTAAACTAACAAAACATATAATGGGTAAACAACAACAAACCCCGTTGCCAAGTTCGTCTTCGGATTTAGAACTGTCAAACTCATTTGCTGATTTTTTCGTCAATAAGGTCGTCACAATAACAGATGGAATAAGGAACCAAAACGTAGTGAAGGGTGATAGCATTGCATTTCTACAGGCTGATGTTGAATTCACTGGTACACCTTTGTTGTCATTTAAACACACAACCAATGATGAGATTTGAATTATCATACAAAAGTCACCTTACAAGTCCAGCGAGCTTGATCCTATTTCTTCGAATCTCTTGAAACAGTGTTCCAAAGTTGTCGTGCCACTAATTTCAGATATCGTGAATGCAGCATTTGACGGAAAATCGTGCCGTCAGACTTCAAACAGGCTCTTGTGACATATTAAGAAGGGATATAGCTACGATACTGTGGTCAGGTCATTAAAGATTGCATATTTTGGCTTAAATATTGATTCACTTATAGGGTCTTTGCATCTGAACAAAACACATTTATTTCAAAAACAGTTCTTGGCATAAGACGGGTTATGTTCTTCTCATATATTTTATCATAGTTTGATACTAAAACCCTTACGGGAGGGATTGTGTCTGATATTCATATGATGAAGACATGATCTTTCAATCAGTTTAATTGAGGTCTGGAGCTGGCATGTCAGTTAACTGCTAGTAGTCTGTTGTTATTTATGTATAATTGTCATTTCATTTATTTTCTTTAGTTACATCTTCTGATGATTTCAGTTTTCCAATTGTGAACTTTCCTTTTCTAAGTAGCAACATTCCAGCAGCACCTGCATACGGGGTATATATCTCCCAATTGATACGATATTCCCGTGCTTGCATTTCCTATCATGATTTTCTTGATCACGAGTTGGTTGACCGTTATGGAATAACCGTTTCACAAATGATATCGGATATGTTTCTTTCGTCGTAACTACAATCCCCTTCCCTTTCATGAATGTGACTTACCGAATTAGACTATTTACCGGATTTGTCATCACATAAGCAACACGACGGGTGCCACATGTGGAGCAGGATCTGCTTACCCTTCCGGAGCACCTGAGATCACCCCTAGTTTTTGGTGGGGTTCGTGTTGTTTATTCTTTAGTTTTCTATGTTGTGTCATGTGTGCTGTTGTTTGTTTGTCTTTTTCATTTTTAGCCATGGCGTTGTCAGTTTGTTTTAGATTTATGAGTTTGACTGTCCCTTTGGTATATTTCCTCCCATTTTTCTGACATCGGACTCGGATTCTCTTGGATTGAATTTTAATGTGCGTATTGTTATGCGTTTACTTTTCTACATTGGCTAGAGGTATAGGGGGAGGGTTGAGATCTCATTTACATGTTTAACCCCGCCGCAATTTTGCGCCTGTCTCAAGTCAGGAGCCTCTGGCCTTTGTTAGTCTTGTATGATTTTTTATTTTAATTTGTTTGTGTATAATTCGGAGTTTAGTATGACGTCCATTATCACTGTACAAGTATACATATTTTTAAGGGGCCAGCTGAAGGTCGCCTACGGGTGCGGATGTTTCTTGCTACATTGAAGACCCATTGGTAGGCTTCGGCTGTTGTCTGCTCTGTGGTCGAGTTGTTGTCGCTTTGACCCATTCCCCATTTCCTTTCTCAATTTTATCTTGTGATACCTCTACTGAAAAAACGGGGACTTGATTCGGAAATTTACAAAAACTACAGACCGGTGTCCAATTTACCTTTTACTTCAAAAACTCTAGAAAAGTTAGTTGATAAGAGACTACATGTTCATTTGGACTGTTACTCATTGTGTGATCCACTTCAGTCAGCTTATAGACCATGCCATTCAAACGAAACAGCATTAGCTAGATTACATCAGGATATAAATGCAGCTTTAGACACACATTCATCAGTGGTAAATGTGCTTTCGTATCTATCCGCTGCATTCGATGTTACAGATCACAGAATTCTCCTGGAATGTCTGTCGTTTGCGTATGGAATAACTGGTTGCCCTCTCTGGTTGGATTAAGTCGTATTTGACAGATAGACATCAGCGTGTTGTGATTGGAACAACTACATCGAAGAAATGTCATCTTACATTCGGTGTTCCACAAGTGTGCGTGCTAAGCCCGAAATTGTACTGTCTTTTCTCGAAGACAGTAGGTGAAATATGCCGTGGTAGTCATGGCATGATATATCACTGTTATGCGGACGATACACAAGTGTACATGGTTATCAAGCCGCTAGACAACTTGGAGAATTTTTTTTCAAAACTTGAATTGTGTCTTTCCGACATTAGTTCATGGATGTCAACACATATGCTAAAACTTAAACAAGATAAACCCGAACTTATCACATTCACACCGAAACATCTGTAGGCAAATGTACCAAATCTCCAACTCAAAGTCGGCAATAGAGAGATAAGTAGTGTATCCTGCGTGAAAAACCTATGTGTATTCGCAGCTTTATAACAATATCCGCTTGCAAGACGCTAGTGAACATTCTAGTATTATTCTAGACTTTATTATGGGAATATTCTGCTGAACGGTATTAATAAGACTTCGATGAAAAGATTACAAAAAGTACAAAATACAGCAGCTCGTCTTATCACCAGGACATGAAAGCATGGACATATTACGCCGATACTTGCCGATTTACATCAGCTACCCGTCCAATACAGACCACAGTTCAAAATACTTATTTATGTGTACTGCGCTTTGAATGGCATTGGTCCTGCTTACATTCGGGAACTGGTCAATTTGCATGCAACAAACCGATCTCTGCGTTCATGCTCAACTAAACTACTTACCATTCCAAAAGTGCGGACGAAGATGTACGGTAAAAGAAAATTCGATTGGGCAGCGGCATCTCTTTGGAATAATCTCCCGAACAGTTTACAACAATGCTTAGAGTGTTTATATTATGGTAGGCATTTTTGTTTTATATTTTATGTTAATACTTGAATCTAACACAGTGTATGTTTTATGTTTTTGTCTTTGGTTTGTTTTAATTACCATGTTGAATGTACAGCACCTTGGAGTAATTTTTATTTTTTTTAATATAGGGCGCTCTATAAATTTTCATTATCATTATTCAGTATTTGCAGTAACCCTTTTAAGGCATTTGACATATGACTCATCTCATGCACTTTGGTAATGTAAATGGGAATTAAACAAGCTTATTTTCATCCATCTGGTGAGTGTTAAGCCTTTTTCAACTGACTTTTATAAATCGTTCTTATCTTGTACTGTTATACCACGGTCCCAGGTTAGGGGAGAGTTGGGATCCCGTTAACATGTTTACCCCCGCCACATTCTTTATTTTTGTGCCTGTCCCAAGTCAAGAGCCTGTAATTCAGTGGTTGATTATGTGTTACATATTAGTTTTTTGTTAGTTTTCTGTACATAAGTTAGGCCGTTAGTTTTCTCGTTTGAATTGTTTTACATTGTCATTTCGGAGTCTTTTATAGCTGACTATGCGGTATGGGCTTTGCTCAATTTTGAAGGCCGTACGGTGACCTATAGTTATTATTTTGGTCTCTTGTGGAGAGTTGTCTCATTGGCAATGATACCACATCTTTTTTTTTATATTTAAAGGCAAATCATTGTACAATCTTTTTAATACAATTATTAACATGTTTGATACTTTGTATTACATAACAACACATTGCATAACTAACAAATCAGAGCATGTTACGTAATGATATTTTATTAGCACAATTTCGACAATAATTTTGATACATTCGTTTTCATGATGATCATGATATTGGAGATGTTTGTTACATCATTAACCAAATATTTAAACGAATTTTGATGGAAATAAAACCTTGTTGATCGGATATGTCAGGGCATGTGTCATACTTTTGTGGAATATAACTATCTTTATTATATCAGTTCCAATGTTTGAAAGATATTTCTATAATTGCCTTCTACTGAAAGAAATATTACATTATACTGCAACTTGTTGTTTTTATTTCCTAAATATAGTAACACAGCTATATTTTGTGCAATGTTAATTTCACCACGGAACACTTTCTCCACAATCAGGTATTGTATATGTATTAGTTCTAAATGGAATAAATGGTGTAAATCTTTTATGACAATGATAGCATTTTTAATTAATACGTTTCCACAGGAACTTCTGTTAGAGGGGACACATCTACGATTATAAATACCACCCATGTAATATCAATAGGTAAAGGATATTATTGACCTATCGTCAAATGTTATAGCCGATTCTCGTACTCCATATCAATCAGGTTTGAACATTAAATTGACATTTCTTATATATGTTATAAACCCTTGTTATCTTTGTTATAAAAACTGTTTTATTTAATGTTCGCCTATCGGTGACCGTGTAAATATTTTTAGCATTAGTTGTCAGTTTAGCTTATAACCAATGTATGTATAATGTATTCAACGTATATAGTTTTTCTTTCTTAATTTCACGTTTAATTGGGTCCGGTATATAAAAGTAATTCATCTTCTTAACACATAATTGCAACAGTAGTATACCGCTGTTCAAATGTCATAAATCAATGAGAGAAAACTAATCCGGATATTTTGCGATGCTTATTACCGTAGCTGTATTTGGCAAAACTTTTAGGAATTTTGGTCCTCAATGCTCTTCAACTTCGTACTTTATTTGGCCTTTTTAACATTTTTGGATTCGAGCGTCAATGATGAGTCTTTTGTAGACGAAACGAGCGTCTGGCGTATATACAAATTTGTACTGCAAGAAAAATTGTTAAATTATCAACGACTTCTTATTATTATTTTCTATTCCCCGACTTTTGGTGGGGTTCTTGTTGCTCAATCTTTACTTTTGTATGTTGTGTTTTGTATAATGTCGGTTTTTTGGTGTGTTTTTTTGTTGCCATGGCGATGTTAAGTTAATTTTTGACTTACGAGTCTGAATGTCCTTTGGTAGATTTGACTCTCGTTCTTTAACTTTAAAGTAATTTTTCCAAAATGTTAAAAGGATTATATTTATTTCGATTCATAAAGTGAATGAATTAAAAGCTTTATTGAATACAACAAGGTTACATCTTATAAATTGTGATTTTGCTTTCATGAGCACAATGTATATTCCTGCTATAATTTTCTTTAGGCAATCTCCTGATCATTAGGAAAAAATTGAAAAGTTTGAAACTTGCAAGAAATAGAAATGATAATAAATCTATCAAAATAACGGCTAAAATCGGTCTAAGATAGGCTTTTCTGTAGGAAGTTGCAACAAGTAAAACTCCCCACTTTAAAAGTTCGGTTAAAGGAAAGTTGATGAACGATGAAAACGCAACACATGGTACTTCTTGTTCACATACAAATATTATTGTAATGTGTAGTTCCCTGATCCCTCCTGATGTACATAAAATAGCAGTCAAGGCATTAGCCCAAAAGATAAGAGCCAATGTCTTACCCTACTAAATATTGTGTATTCCTTGATACTTTCATTTAGTACATCTTGTTGAAAATAGTGTGCTGGATACGGTTTAGTTGTTCTTGTCTAAACATAAATAACAGTCCGGGTCTACTTTGGATTATTTTATTTCTAAATGAACGAAGTGTTAAGTCTTATGGCTTTTGCTGGACAAAATATGAAAACATGTACAGTTTACTGGCTTCTGAACATTGGAATGATTTTTTCTGGTACATAACTAGTGTAAATCTTATTATATACTATTAGACTGTTTTTTTTTATAACACCCATTGGAATAAAAACATTACATGTAATATAGACTGTGTTGACGATTTATTATAACGTATGCAATAATTTATAACACCTGGAGCATGTGGAGATATACAATAGTTTTCAAACAATCAACTGTTCATATGGAGAGTGAATGTACCGTCGTCTAAGACAATGTTCTGTAAATAACTTGCTGAGAAAGGCACTGAGCAATTATGTGAACCACAATTCAATTAAATGTTTACTTAAACCTGGAAAATCTGTCTTCTGAGCATCTTAAATGTGGTTATATGCTCAATATGGTAAATAAGGTAGGACACTGTCAATACACAGTACTTGGTTTAAATGACCCGTTTTCCCTATACAGATTCCTATGTTCACATATAATCTGTTATTTATTTGTAGTAAGGTTAATATATAGTTTATCATTGTCCCTATAGCAGAGAGTTACATCAACCTTTTTTCAGTGAGAAGATTGACGTTTATGACAAATAGCAAAATGCATCTTTATATGGCTTTACATCTGTCGATTTTGTTCACCTTTGTCAATGGATTCCTGCTTAAAAATGAAACTGGTTTAGGAACTATTGTTAAGCAAAACGGATGTCCTGATGGTTGGACAAGATATGATTTACACTGTTATCATTATAGTTTATCCAGACAAACGTGGACAACTGCAGAAGCTACATGCAAACAGTTCGGTGGTCACCTCGTGGTTATAGAAGACAACGATGAAGACAGTTTTATCGAAAGATTTATCAAAAGTTTTCTTACATTGTCAAGAAATTATGCACATGACTGGACATTTAATTATACCTGGATCGGTGCCTCCGATTTGGCAAAAGAGGGTAATTGGTTGTGGATAACGGGCAAAACACTCGGGTTGTACACCAACTGGAGAGCACCTTATCCTAATAATGGAGATGGATATTTTGAGGAGGATTGTATGGACTGGAGTTTTGGAGGTTGGAACGACTTCAACTGTGCTTCTCGCTTGAATTTTGTTTGCGAAAAAGAGAGCAATGGTAGACATTGACCCAATTAAAGCAGTAAATTTAACCAAATATAGGCTTTATTTTGATTAAAGATAACAAATATGATGAAAGTATTTGAAATGACGATTTACCTGTAAATGAACATATAAATTTATTTCATTTAGAAATTAAGAAATATTGGATTTATCACTTTTTAGTAAAGATATAATAAATTTCACGAGGTACGTAGTTTCGCTTTTATACCTTTATTGCTAGCTCACCTGACTCAAGTGAGCTTTTCTCATCAAAATTGGCGTCCGTCGTCGTCGTCAGTCATTGTAAGTTGTCGTTCACTTTTACAAAAATCTTCTCCTCCGAAACTACTATGCCGAATTTAACCAAACTTGGCCTGAATCATCCTTAGTGTAACTTATTTAAAAACTGTGTCCGATGACCCTACTTGCAAAACAAGATGGCCGACATGGCTGGAAATAGAACATAGGGGTAAAATTCAGTTTTTGGCTTATATCTCTGAAACCAAAGCGTTAATCTGACAAGGGGTAAATATGTTCATTAGGTTAAGATATTTCAGCCCTGCAGAGTCGGATCTACAAACAAGTCACCATGACCAAAATTGTCAGTTGACTCCTTCGAGAGTAATTGCCCTTTATAGTCAATATTTCAACAAATTTTCGTTAATTTTTATAATCTTTTACAAAAATCTTCTCTGAAACATCGAGACAAATTAAACCAAACTTGACCACAATCATCCTTAATATATCTTGTTTAAAAATGGGTCTGCTGACCCCACCTACTAACCAATATGGTTGACATGTATAAAAATAGTACATAAGGGTTAAATGCAGTTTTTGGCTCATAACTCTGAAACCAAAGTATTTAAAACAAATCAGACATGAGGTACAATTGTTCATTAAGTCAAGTATCTGCACTGAAATTTTAAGAGAAATCAGGCAACCTGTTGTTTAGTTGCTACTCCTGAAGTGGTAATTTTATGAAAATTTTGCAGTTTTTGGTTATTTTCTTCAATATTATTATGTTATAGAAAGAGGTTAACTGTAAACAGCAATAATCAACAGCCAAGTAAGATCTACAATGCAAATAAGTCGAACATAAGCAAAATGGCCAATTGACCCCTTAAGCAGTTATTGTCCTTTATAGTCAATTTTTAACAATTTTCTAAATTTTTGTAAATGTTTACAAAATATTTTCCTCTGAAACTAGTGGGCTAAGTTCATAATAGATTGAGATAATTGTAAGCAGCCAGAATGTTCAGTAAATATAAATATACAAACACATCACCATCACCAAAACACAATTTGTCATGAATTCATGTGTGTCTTTTGTTAAATATGCACATAGACCAAGGTAAGCGACACTCTTTAGAGCCTCTAGTTCAATTCACCATACTACTTGCTTTTTGCTTGTTAACACGTACATTAATGTAAAAACATACTCAGACCCGCCGTATTTAATAACGCCATGTATTTCATATTCACAATACATTACACGACTTTAGGATCACTTAGAATTAACAAGTTAGATGTGGTTTAGTTGTCAGTAAGGCATTTCACTTATTTATACTGAATTTGTCAGCAAGAATATGAATATTTTATTGCGTAAAGCAACAGTTTGTATTGGCATCGGAATTAAAATGATAGCCAATGAAGAGTCATAAGTGTTGGAGTTATATGTTCAGACTCCTTTTTGTGGTTTACTAGCCTGGCAGCTGTGTTCTGAACACGCTGAAGTTTGGATAGACTCGAAACATTCACACTATACATTAAAGCATTACCATAATCAAGTCGCGACGTAACAGAAGAGCACACATGAGTTTTGCGAGCGTCCTCCGTTATATATGATCGAATCCGTCCTATGTTACGGATCTGATGGAAACAGGATTTAGTCAAATTCAAGAAATACTTTTTCGATTTATTCTCGTATGCAACCGGATGTGACGTACTATGATTTGGTGGTATAAACTGAAAGTGAAATTTTTTCTTTGTAAAACTGGTTATTTCGAGCATTCCTGTCAGCTTTTTTCATAATCAATTCAATAGTTTGAGAAAAATCTAGTATAATGTTACACGAAATCGACAGCGATTTGAGCAAAATTTCTTTGAAATATCCAAACGCTCAGGATAAATTTCGATAACCACGGCCAAGGTCGATTGTAAATTTACAACAAATATATGGTTTTCATGACTTATTTCTTAATTTATGCCGCGTTTTAGAGGTGAACATAAAAAGCATCGATTGTAATGAAACATTTGTTGTTACTGCTTAAAAAACAAATCATTTATTTATAACAATATATTTACTAAAATATTCCTCAGGAAAAAGTTTCTATTATAGCAGAAGAAAAAGCTCACCAAAACGCTTAGTTTGGCTTGTTCTGTTTATTAATATGCATGGTATATCCCTATTTCAAAGACATGTTCTTATAAAATTCGTTTTGAAGACTCAATCCACTCAAAATATATCATTTTTTTTTAATATTTTCCTTAAATACCAAAAACTTTTAACACATGAGAGTACTTAAAAGGTCAAAGGTGCATGTACAGCTTCCCATATTAGGTGTAATACCTACATTGATTTTCAACAATTTAAAGTCTTTGTTAAATTTGTATTTTTTAAAACAATTATGCAGAATTTGTCTTTATTTCAAAAAAAGAATCACTTGATTTGAGTAAAGTTTATCCTGTCCAGTACCATAGACAAAAGTTCACATAACATTTCATTGCATATAAGATAAAAATGAATTGGAAGTTGACCAATCAAATATTTACCTCTTTTTCATCTATGTACAAGGTTTAGTTACCAAGGGATCTCAAGTTTAGAAAATATTCTATAGAAACATAAATAAAAAAGAAATAATGACCCAGAAACGTTTTAATGCAATGAAAAGATTTATTACCTACAACTGCCTTTTCAAGGGAATACTTTTTTCGACCTATTTTTGTATGCAACCTGATGTGACATGGATTTTATTCACCCTCTATGGTCTTTCGGGGCTCAGTAGTGAACCGTATATCGAATATATCGCACGCTGAACTTTTCTGCTGCGTTTTGTAGAGAAATAAACAATAAAACACAATCACATTCATGGACGACGTCACCATTAACAGTAGACATGACGTCATGAACCCCGTATGAAATTTACTAACCCCCTACGGATCCATAGGGAGTCACCACGTGACAGTGTTAAACCAATTACAACGTGATAATTTACCTGCGTGCGATAGAGAATTTTAGTGTAAGTTTACACTCTTAGAAGTTCGGGGCATATAAACGTTGAAAATAGGCCACACAGCCCTATTTTTGACCTTTGAAAAAAATAGAAGTTTATGAACTTTCCATTCTAGAAATTTTTTTTTCCCAAAGCTTTATAGTTAATGTGGTACAATTTTAGCTGTAAAACGAGTTTCTAAGGGAAATTGCATTGTAGATATTTACAGAAATGCAACAAGGCAAATTAGCAAACTAGAAAGACACGAATTCAAAACAAATAATAGTACAATAACACAAATACATAGTCCTTAAACGAATTATGACAGAAATAGAAACTTGTTGATCAGATAGTTCAGGGAAAGTGTCATGTTTTTAAGGAATATAACTGTCTTTATTATGTCAATTCCAAGTGGAATATAATTTCTACTGGAAGAATTTATTACTGTTTAATTCTAGATAAAAAAAAATGTATAAATCTGTTGTTGCAATGATAGCATTGTTGATTCCTAAGTCTTAAAATGAACTTCTGTAGAGAGGATCACAAAATCATTAATAATGAATACCACCCATGCGATATCAATAGGTATATCATACTATTGGCCAATCGTAAAATATCATAGCCGATTCTTAAACTTCACTTCAATCAGGTTTGGACATTACATTGACATTTCTTATATGTTTTATAAACCCTTGTTATTCATATATAATACATGTTTTATTTAATGTTTTCGCACCTATCGGTGACCGTGTAGATATTTATTCTATGAGATGTCAATTCAGATGATTACAAATGTATGTATAAAGTATTCAACGTATACAGTTTTTCTTTATTGATGATAAGTTTAATTGGTTCTATATATATCAAGGATATTCATGTTCTTTAAACTATTTTGTTTGTGTACATACGTACTTTTTTTTATTTTACAATAACACTTAAGCAATAAAAATGCATACACCAAGTTAACGTTTTAATTCAACAGCATCCGAATTTCACCAAGTCTTTCCTTATTGATGATAAGTTTAATTGTTTATATATATCAAGGATATTCATGTTCTTTAAACTAGTTTGTTTGCGTACATACATCCTTTTTTATTTGCAATAACACTAACCAATGAAAATGCATACACTAAGTTGCCATATTATTTCAGCACGGTTGAAGGTTATGTTAGTGTTGCTCAATCGTTTCTTTGTGTAGTGATTCGTGGTGTGTGTTAGTGACCATCTTTTAGCCATGGTATTGACTTATTTTCGGCTGATTGTTTTTTTTATCAATACATGCAATATAGACTATTTTTCAGATTTATTATAACGTATTGTATAGTTTACAATGCCTGGTTCTATATAATGACTGTTGAATCTAAAACTATTCATGAGTAGTATGAATGTGTGGCCTCACTATCATATTTGTTTCCTCACAAAGTAATCCACATTTTTAAGCATGTCCATACCTGGTCCGGAAAAACTATATGTTAACTTGGTATTACGAATTATCATGAAAGACACAAATTCATTTCAAAGTGTGAAATTATGAAATTCATATAAACATTTCTATAAAGAACCATTCATTGGTAGTGTAAATGGACCGTTATCTGAAACAATTTACTACATAATTACTTGCTGAGAATGGCTCTCGGCAAATTAGTAAAGCACAATTCTATTGTATGTTTACCTAAAGCTGTATAATCTTTCTCGTGAGCATATGAGGCTTATAACAACAAAAACAACACGTTATGAATTGTATGCGTTCGATTCACTTTTCTAGAGTTAACCTTCAATTGGAAGTTGGAACACTCAAAAACTTATATTTAAGAGCCAACGACATATAAGAACAGAAACAATTGTAGAGCTATTTGACCAAAAGGGATAATAGTGTTACAGTACTTTTAGTATTTTGACATTAAAAATGCTCCAAACAAGTGGCTGAGTCAAACTTTGTACTTAATTCACTCTTTGGTATGAGATGGAAAAAGTAAATTGTATTGTTATATGTTGTTGCAAATCACAACTGCATATGTATAAAACAAGCGGGAAGGTTTCGGTTACACGCTCAAAAAGAGGGACGAAAGATAACAGAGGGACATTCAAACTCATTGATTGAAATAAACTGACAATGCCATGGCTAAAAAAGAAAAAAAAATGCACAGACAAATAATAATACACAAGACACAACATAGAAAAATAGACTAAATAACACTAACCCCTCCAAAAACTGTGTTATAAGTTAATGAACTGTAAATAAACAATATATAGTCGAAGAGACTCGTTTACCTAGCCAGATTCCGATGTTAACATGCACATTGGTATTCATTTGTAGATAAGGTAAACTAGTTTATGAGTGTCCCTATAGTAGAGAACTAACATACATATTATACTGCTATCTCCGTAAGTAAATTTGCATTTCAAAGTACAGGATAACTTGTGAAATGCATCTGTGTATTACTCTAAACCTGATGGTTTTATTAGTTTTCGCCGAAGGCTTTTTGCTTCAAAATGGAACTGCTCCAGGAACAGTTTTTCAACAGAATGGATGTCCTTTTGGATGGGCAAAATATTCACTTCATTGTTATTATTATAGTGTATCCAGGAAAACATGGACGACCGCAGAAAATACATGTGGACAGTTTGGTGGTCACCTCGTAATTATTGAGGACAACGATGAAGACAGTTTTATCCAGAGTTTTCTGAATGTATCGAAAACTTATGCAAACGACTGGTCAAGTTCCTATACGTGGGCAGGAGCCTCCGATTTGGCAGAAGAAGGTAATTGGTTGTGGGTAACAGGTAAACCAGTCGGTGTGTTTACCAACTGGAGAGGACCAGGTCCAAATAACGGACATCACGGTAGCCATACCGAGGACTGTATGGATCTGAGTGGTGGAGGTTGGAATGACAATGACTGTGCTTCTCATTTTAGCTTTGTGTGCGAAATAAAAGCAAAAGTTTATTAACTGTAAATCATTAATCAATGATATGAATCTTTAATATGTTAGAATATAACTTAGATTTTTTTTTCTATGCATCAAGTTTGCTCGTATTGTTTCAAAACTCGTTTCCTTGTACTTTTATTACATTGAATTACTATTAATATCTTACATCAAAAAAGAAGGCTACCAGAGATATAATTTTAACTATACTTTTATTATTTGATACTTGTTGTTGTACTTTTAATGGATACCTTAGCATTGTACGGGTAAAAGCAACAGTAGTATATCGTTGTTCAAAAGTCATAAACCGATTGAGACAAAAACAAATCTGAGTTCCGAACGATATATTTCATTACAACTGCCATACTAGTATGTCTGACATGGTACGGGACATTTAAAGAAGAAATATTGCTTTTTATCTGGTTTTAAGGCTCACCTAACCTGCTACTTATATGACAATGTTTAAAAACATCTCTAAAATAACAACACTTCTTAACAGCACAAACACACGCAAGAATGCTAATCACAGATACACGCACACACAAAAAGTATACATAATAGTCGACACAACATGCAAACCACAGAACAACAAAGAACATCTCTCATCAACGATAGACACCACAGGACATCACAAACAGTGACGCACTTACGTAACGAACATGCAATCTCGAAATTTTTACATAAATTTTCACAATACCAGTCCAAACAATTTTTATGACAATGATGGCATTGACAGGCAATTTTAGAATTAATCGGACTTTAAAATATAACACATAACACATAACACAACTGAAACCACAACAGAAAAGTCAAAAATGAATACGTGTTGCTCTTGTAGGTACAAACGCGTTGCTAAGTCTATTCGGTAGGTCCCGATTTTATACCTACATGAGTAACATGCACGACGTGTGCCACATGTCCAGCAGGGTCTGTTTTCGGAGCACTTATGATCTATGGGTTCGTGTTGCTCATTATTTAATTAAGGTCTTTCCTTTTTCTATAAGGAAAGACCTTACTGTATTTCTTCTGATTATTATAATTAGGTCTTTCCACTTTTCGTGGAAAGACCTTTTGTTTTTCTTCTGATTATTTTTGTTTTTCTACTGCCGTCTGAGATGCTTTTTTTGTCTTACAACATATAGAATGGATTTTTTGGCCAATGATGTTGTACAGTAATGGGGGTTTCGAAACTCACCCTGTGTGACCGAACACTTATTCTTATAGGAGTTATCTCCCTGCGTCCCCTTTTTCTTGTTATCGCTATATCTCTAAAACCGTAAAAGATTTTAGCAAACTGTTTTCAACAAATTGGTCGTCTACTCTTGAGAATGATTTGAATTATTTTGACTTTAGTGATCGGAAGACATCTTAAGGGAGTTATTTCCCTTTGAAATTTAAGATAGGCGATTTGTTGGATCAATTCATACGTTATAAGTCGTAGAGGCCTACAGTCTTTTGATATGAAGTCCTTGGTCCATTTGAAGGAAAACGAGGTCAAGGTCAAAGGTCAAGGTCATGTTCTAAATTTTGAATTTTGCTTGTTATCGTTATACCACAGAAACTGTGACAGTAAATGATATGATGTGTTTGCTAAATAACTGTTTACAATAAGGCGCAACTTCAACCTATTTCAGTCAAAGTGTTTTGGTTAACCCTTATAGGAGTTTTCTCCCCTTATGTATTTCAAATCAGTTTTTCTCCACAACCATACAAGTGATTGACCTCCGGTCTTCCGTTTTGTGTTCACTGACCTATGACCTTGAAATTGAGATCAAGGTCAAAGGTCAAGGTCATGTTATAAATTTTGAATTTTGCTTGTTATCGTTATTCAAAAGAAACTGTTACAGTAAATGATATGATTTGTTTGCCAAATTGCTGTTTACAAAAAGGCGCAACTTCAATCTATTTCAGTCGAAGTGTTTTGGTTAACCCTTATAGGAGTTTTCTCCCCTTATGTATTTGAAATCAGTATTTCTCCACAACCATACAAATGATTGACCTGGGGTCTTTTGATTTGAGATCCCTGACCTATGACCTTGAAATTGAGGTCAAGGTCAAAGGTCAATTTGACATTCTAGATTTTGACCTTTGCTAAAAATAATTTCAAGTCTTCTGCATATACCTATTAGTCTTATTTTTATATCAATTTGAAGAACCAAATAACATCAACAAGGAGTGACATTTTCTAACATCGTTTTTTGAATTCATTCTTATTATCGAGGTGGAAAGACCTTCAATTGTTCTCTGAAGAATTGGTTTTTAATTATTATTAAGGTCTTTCCTTTTTCTATAAGGAAAGACCTTACTGTATTTCTTCTGATTATTATTATTATTATTATTATTATTATTATTATTATTATTATTAAGGTCTTTCCTTTTACAAAAGGGAAAGACCTTACTGTATTTCTTCTGTTTATTATTAAGGTCTTTCCTTTTACAAAAGGGAAAGACCTTACTGTATTTCTTTTGTTTATTATTATTATTATTATTATTCTTCCGTTAATTTGACAAATTTAGCCGCGTTAACCGTAAGACGTGTCGCTTTCATATTCACACTTTGTATAGATGTCATGAATACCTATCTGGAACTCACCCTGTGAGTCGAAATATTTTGTCGGTTCGGAGTAATCCCTCCGAAACCCAAAAACCTTGTTATCGTTCCAACATCATAACCGTAATAGGTAGAAAAAAAACAAAGGGTGAAATTTGTTCAGGACCAGACCCCGGTTCTTCGTTACATTTGGATCGAAAAGATTCAACGACTCATTGGTAGGGTTATGCCCCTATGAAAATTAACCCGTGTCGGTTGACCACCAAAACTCAGAAACCGCAAGTCGTAGACACCTAGGATCTTCACCATTCATCATGAATTCATGTATCTTTGAAAAACACCTCAAGGTCAAATGTGTATGTTGACCTTGACCTTTGACCTAACACCTTGTTATGGGATAATCTCAGAAACCATTATACTTACAGAAGTTTTGAATAGTGGAAAATGTTTGGGTTATTTAGGCGCAACTTTGTTACATTTTGACCAAAGAGGTTTGACCTTTCTGTAAGGGGCATAACCCCTGATTTAGGTTTCTGAAAAGACAAAATCAGCTTTTACTATATAACCAAAGGTCCTAGACCCATGGGGTCTTCAGCAATGACATTGGGGACTAATGACCTTGACAAAGGTCAAAAGGTCAAAGGTCAAGGTCATGTCCCATATAGCGAATTATGTGTTTTTGACCTTATTTAAAGGATTTTCAGTGTGTTTTAAAGCTTTTCGATACATTCTACGTCTATTTGAACATATATTTTACATTATAAAAGGAAAGACCTCTCAATTGTTCAAGAACAATTGACATTTTAATTAAGGTCTTTCCTTTTACAAAAGGGAAAGACCTTACTGTATTTCTTCTGTTTATTATTATTATTATTATTAAGGTCTTTCCTTTTACAAAAGGGAAAGACCTTACTGTATTTCTTCTGTTTATTATTATTATTATTAAGGTCTTTCCTTTTACAAAAGGGAAAGACCTTACTGTATTTCTTCTGTTTATTATTATTATTATTATTATTATTATTATTATTATTCTTTTTCCGCCAAACTTTGACAAATTTAGCCGCGTTAACCGTAAGACGTGTCGCTTTCATGTTCACACTTTGTATCGGTGTCATGAATACCTATCTGGAGCTTACCCTGTTAGTCGAAATATTTTGTCGGTTCGGAGTAATCCCTCCGTAACCCAAAAACCTTGTTATCGTTCCAACACCGTAACCGTAATAGGTAGAAAAAAAACAAAGGGTAAAATTTGTTCAGGACCAGACCCCGGTTCTTCGTTACATTTGGATCGAAAAGATTCAACGACTCATTGGTAGGGTTATGCCCCTATGAAAATTAACCGGTGTCGGTTGACCACCAAAACTCAGAAACCGTAAGTCGTAGACACCTAGGATCTTCACCATTCATCATCAATTCATGTATCTTTGTAAAATACCTCAAGGTCAAATTTGTATGTTGACCTTGACCTTTGACCTAACACCTTGTTATGGGATAATCTCAGAAACCATTATACTTACAGTAGTTTTAAATAGTGGAAAATGTTTGGGTCATTATGGCGCAACTTTGTTACATTTTGACCAAAGAGATTTGACCTTTCTATAAGGGGCATAACCCATGTTTTAGGTTTCTGAAAAGACAAAATCAGCTTTTACTATATAACCAAAGGTCCTAGACCCTTGGGGTCTTCAGTAATGGCATTGGAGACTAATGACCTTGACAACGGTCAAAAGGTCAAAGGTCAAGGTCATGTCCCAGATAGCGAAATTAGTGTTTTTAACCTTATATAAAGGATTTTCAGTGTGTTTTTGAGGTTTTTAAGGTTGACCTTGACCTTTTCAATACATTCTACGTCTGTTGGATCATGTATTTTACATTACGAAAGGAAAGACCTCTCAATTGTTCAAGAACAATTGACAGTTTAATTATTATTATTATTATTATTATTCTTTTTCCGCCAAACTTTGACAAATTTAGCCGCGTTAACCGTAAGATGTGTCGCTTTCATGTTCACACTTTGTATCGGTGTCATGAATACCTATCTGGAACTCACCCTGTTAGTCGAAATATTTTGTCGGTTCGGAGTTATCCCTCCGAAACCCAAAAACCTTGTTATCGTTCCAATACCGTAACCGTAATAGGTAGAAAAAAAACAAAGGGTGAAATTTGTTCAGGACCAGAACCCGGTTCTTCGTTACATTTGGATCGAAAAGATTCAACGACTCATTGGTAGGGTTATGCCCCTATGAAAATTAACCGGTGTCGGTTGACCACCAAAACTCAGAAACCGTAAGTCGTAGACACCTAGGATCTTCACTATTCATCATCAATTCATGTATCTTTGTAAAATACCTCAAGGTCAAATTTGTATGTTGACCTTGACCTTTGACCTAACACCTTGTTATGGGATAATCTCAGAAACCATTATACTTACAGAAGTTTTGAATAGTGGAAAATGTTTGGGTCAGTATGGCGCAACTTTATTACATTTTGACCAAAAAGATTTGACCTTTTTTTAAGGGGCATAACCTCTGTTTTAGGTTTCTGGAAAGACAAAATCATCTTTTACTATATAACCAAAGGTCCTAGACCCATGGGGTCTTCAGCAATGACATTGGGGAATAATGACCTTGACAAAGGTCAAAAGGTCAAAGGTCAAGGTCATGTCCCATATAGCAAATTATGTGTTTTTGACCTTATTTAAAGGATTTTCAGTGTGTTTTAAAGCTTTTCAATACATTTTACGTCTATAGAAACATGTATTTTATATTATAAAAGGAAAGACCTCTCAATTGTTCAAGAACAATTGACAGTTTAATTAAGGTCTTTCCTTTTACAAAAGGGAAAGACCTTACTGTATTTCTTTTGTTTATTATTATTATTATTATTATTATTATTATTATTATTCTTCCGTTAAACTTTGACAAATTTAGCCGCGTTAACCGTAAGACGTGTCGCTTTCATGTTCACACTTTGTATCGGTGTCATGAATACCTATCTGGAACTCACCCTGTTAGTCGAAATATTTTGTCGGTTCGGAGTAATCCCTCCGAAACCAAAAAACCTTGTTATCGTTCCAACACCGTAACCGTAATAGGTAGAAAAAAAACAAAGGGTGAAATTTGTTCAGGACCAGACCCCGGTTCTTCGTTACATTTGGATCGAAAAGATTCAACGACTCATTGGTAGGGTTATGCCCCTATGAAAATTAACCGGTGTCGGTGGACCACCAAAACTCAGAAACCGTAAGTCGTAGAGACCTAGGATCTTCACCATTCATCATCAATTCATGTATCTTCGAAAAATATCTCAAGGTCAAATTTGTATGTTGACCTTGACCTTTGACCTTACACCTTGTTATGGAATAATCTCAGCAACCATTATACTTACAGAAGTTTTAAATAGTGGAAAATGTTTGGGTCATTACCGTGCATTTTTGTTACATTTTGACCGAAGAGATTTGACCTTTTTTTAAGGGGCATAAAGCCTGTTTTAGGTTTCTGAAAACACAAAATCATCTTTTATTATATAACCAAAGGTCCTAGACCCTTGGGGTCTTCAGTAATGGCATTGGGGATTAATGACCTTGCCAAAGGTCAAAAGGTCAAAGGTCAAGGTCATGTCCCAGAGTGCGAATTTAGTGTTTTTAACCTTATATAAAGGATTTTTAGTGTGTTTTCGAGCTTTTTATGGTTGACCTTGACCTTTTCAATACATTCTACGTCTGTTGGAACATGTATTTTACATTACAAAAGGAAAGACCTCTCAATTGTTCAAGAACAATTGACAGTTTAATTATTATTTTTTTTCTTCCGCCTAATTTTCTTTCCTTTGCTGACTTTTTGTTTCACAAGATGTCACTTAGATATTTTGTATATGATATCGAAGAGTTAATACGCTTTTGAAACTGACACCGCGTAACAAAAATCTTTTCCATGTAAGAGTTATCTCCCCGAACACTGTTTTTCTTGTTATCACTTATATGTCGCAACCGTATAAGAAACCGACAAATTTATTTTACCAAATTGCTCGTTATATCCTCAGGATGAAATGATTAATTTTAGTCGAAGCTATCCGGAGACTCCATATGAGAGTTATCCCACCTTTTGTATATGATATAACTGATTTGCATTTCTAACTGGTAAACGGTAAATGACATAGGCCTAGGGTCTTTTGATTTGAGGTCCTTGGTTCAAAAAAATGAAAATGAGGTCAAGGTCAAAGGTCAAGGTCATGTTCAAAATTTTGACTTTGGCTTGTTATCGCTCATTTTCAGAAATCTTACAAGATATCGACAAAATATTTTTACACAATTGTTAGTCGCGACATGTAGTTACACATACATTTTAGTCAAAAGGGTACGTAAACATTTGATGTTAGTTTTCCCCCTTTTATATCTAATATCAGTCGTATGGTGATATAACTCATTAACAATATAAAGTAAAGACCTAGAGTCTTTTGATTTGAGGTCCTTGGTTTATGACTTTGAAATTGAGGTCAAGGTCATATGTTAATTTAACATTCAAGATTTTGACCTTGGCTTTTATCTCATATGTATTCATGTTAAAGCTATTAGACTTTTTGCATTAGGTTGCAAGCAATATGACGTTGAAAAGCTAACCGGAAGTGACCTTTTGCAAACCGGAAGTAGCTAATTTTTGTAATAAAGTATTGTAAAAGTATGTAAAACCATATATTTTTGGAATCAGCGTCAAGTAATCTATAAGACAGTACCGGAAGTAACATATTTTGAACCGGAAGTAGAAAATTATCTCCCTTATTTATATCTTTTTGTATATAAACCTTATATTTTTGGAATCAGCGTACAATAAGTTGTCATTTGACGCTGAAATTGACATCTAAAACCAAATTTTAATATTTTCATATAAAAAAAATCATTACTAGTGGAAAGACCATCAATGGTTCTCTGAACAATTGGTTTTTAATTAAGGTCTTTCCTTTTACTAAAGGGAAAGACCTTACTGTATTTCTTTTGTTTATTATTATTATTATTATTCTTCCGTTAAACTTTGACAAATTTAGCCGCGTTAACCGTAAGACGTGTCGCTTTCATATTCACACTTTGTATAGGTGTCATGAATACCTTTCTGGAACTCACCCTGTGAGTCGAAATATTTTGTCGGTTCGGAGTAATCCCTCCGAAACCCAAAAACCTTGTTATCGTTCCAACACCGTAACCGTAATAGGTAGACAAAAAACAAAGGGTGAAATTTGTTCAGGACCAGACCCCGGTTCTTCATTACATTTGGATCGAAAAGATTCAACGACTCATTGGTAGGGTTATGCCCCTATGAAAATTAACCGGTGTCGGTTGGCCACCAAAACTCAGAAACCGTAAGTCGTAGACACCTAGGATCTTCACCAATCATCATCAATTCATGTATCTTTGAAAAATACCTCAAGGTCAAATTTGTATGTTGACCTTGACCTTTGACCTAACACCTTGTTATGGGATAATCTCAGAAACCATTATACTTACAGAAGTTTTAAATAGTGGAAAATGTTTGGGTCATTACGGCGCAACTTTGTTACATTTTGACCAAAGAGATTTGACCTTTTAATAAGGGGCATAACCCCTGTTTTAGGTTTCTGAAAAGACAAAATCAGCTTTTACTACCCATATTTCAGCCAATACTTACATCTCATATATCCAAGTGAACTTGAAATTAAGGATACCACTGATACTAGAAGGACTGCTTCATACCTTGATCTTTTCCTCAATATTGACGTAGATGGACGACTTCACACGAAAATCTATGATAAACGGGACGATTTCAACTTCCCAATTATCAATTTCCCATTTCTCAGCAGTAACATACCCTCTGCCCCTTCGTATGGTGTTTACATATCACAATTGATACGTTATTCACGTGCTTGTTCACACTATACGGACTTCATATACAGGAGTGTGCTCCTTACGCAGAAACTGCTCCAACAAAGTTATGAGGAGGACAGATTAAAATTGACACTCCGTAAATTTTATGGACACCATCACGATTTGGTGGATCCATACGATGTTTCGTTGACCAAACTAGCTAAGGACATTTTTACCACATGGTAGATTGTGTTTTGTCATAATGTCGTCTAATCTTTTAATTACCAAACGTGACTTATTCCCGATTGTGACTGTTTTGCCGAGTGTGAACTCGCATTACTATAAGACGTGGTACGGTACTTATACATCCCAAATTCATGTATTTAGTTTAAATGTTTAATGTTATATTTGTAATTCTCATCGGATTTTGTCAAATGTGTTGACGTCTTTTCTATTATATTTATGTGTTATGGTAAAGAAAATTAATCACCGCCTTCATTTATCAGATTTGATTTCGTTCAAAGTAATCAGTACGATATTTTACGTTTGAAGTTAGATTCATAACAAACCTGACATAGTTTTATAATATAGTTAATTGCTACCTCAGTTTTATATTAATAAGAATTAAAATGTGCTTTGTTATTAAATGCAATATCAGTATTTAGTTCAAATACATAATCTTAAATTAATCCTAATTCTATCTTATTCATTCTTATGTGACGTCATTTTTCATTTTTTGATGCTCTGTTTTACTAATTCAAATGACGTCATTTTTTCGTCATTTTTCAGTTTCAAATAGGACGTCACTTAAGCTGGCGTAGAGGTTTAAACGTATTCGGATGTGTCTACTTTTGTGTTTCAAATGTCTGGTTATGTAAATGTATTTCAGTTGTTTCCTGTAATTAGTTAATACTTCAGCTTTATCATGTACATCTTTTGAATATTCATTTTATTAAATTTACTGTTTGCAAAAGTATAAATTACTCTAAATTATAGGGATTTTCGGGTAACTTAACAGAAAACCCTTGCCGTTTTTGGCACAACCTTTTTGATCGTTTGGTCCTCGATGCTGTTCAACTTTGTACTCGTTTCGGCTTTCAAACTTTTGTATCTGTGCGTCACACATAGGTCTTGTGTGGACAAAATACACTTCTGGCGTATTAAAATTTTGAACTTGTTGCCTTTTGTTGGCTGTTGTTCGTGTGATTCTTTGTCAATTGTGTTCTCCAATTTATTTATATTGTAGTCCTGTGTTGTCATTTTGATGTTATATTTCACATGGCCATAAAAGTGCGAGGTTTGGCATGCCACAAAACCAGGTTCAACCCACCATTTTTTCCTTAAAAAATGCCCTGTACCAAGTCAGGAATATGGTCATTGTTATATTATAGTTCGTTTCTGTGTGTATTACATTATAACGTTGTGTCGTTTGTTTTCTCTTATTTTTGAGTGTAAATTCACATTGCGATAAGACGTGTCACGGTACTTGTCTATCCCAAATTCATGTATTTGGTTTTGATGTTATATTTGTTATTCTCGTGGGATTTTGTCTATATGTGTTACATTTTAGTGTTATGTCGTTGTTCTCCTCTTATATTTAATGCGTTTCCCTCGGTTTTAGTTTGTTATCCCGATTTTGTTTTTTGTCCATGGATTTATGAGTTTTGAACAGCGGTATACTACTGTTGCCTTTATTTACTATATAACCAAAGGTCCTAGACCCATGGGGTCTTTTGCAATGACATTGGGGACTAATGACCTTGACAAAGGTCAAAAGGTCAAAGGTCAAGGTCATGTCCCAGATAGCGAATTTAGTGTTTTTAACCTCATATAATGGATTTTAAGTGTGTTTTCAAGCTTTGTACGGTTGACCTTGACCTTTTCAATAGATTCTACATCTATAAGAACATGTAATTTACATTACAAAAGGAAAGACCTCTCAATTGTTCAAGAACAATTGACAGTTTAATTATTATTATTCTTTTTCCGCCAAACTTTGACAAATTTAGCCGCGTTAACCGTAAGACGTGTCGCTTTCATGTTCACACTTTGTATCGGTGTCATGAATACCTATCTGGAACTCACCCTGTTAGTCGAAATATTTTGTCGGTTCGGAGTTATCCCTCCGAAACCCAAAAACCTTGTTATCGTTCCAACACCGTAACCGTAATAGGTAGAAAAAAAACAAAGGGTGAAATTTGTTCAGGACCAGACCCCGGTTCTTCGTTACATTTGGATCGAAAAGATTCAACGACTCATTGGTAGGGTTATGCCCCTCTGAAAATTAACCGGTGTCGGTTGGCCACCAAAACTCAGAAACCGTAAGTCGTAGACACCTAGGATCTTCACCATTCATCATCAATTCATGTATCTTTGAAAAATACCTCAAGGTCAAATTTGTATGTTGACCTTGACCTTTGACCTAACACCTTGTTATGGGATAATCTCAGAAACCATTATACTTACAGAAGTTTTAAATAGTGGAAAATGTTTGGGTCATTATGGCGCAACTTTGTTACATTTGGACCGAAGAGATTTGACCTTTCTGTAAGGGGCATAACCCCTGATTTAGGTTTCTGAAAAGACAAAATCAGCTTTTACTATATAACCAAAGGTCCTAGACCCGTGGGGTCTTCACCAATGACATTGGGGACTAATGACCTTCACAAAGGTCACAAGGTCAAAGGTCAAGGTCATGTCCCAGATAGCGAATTATGTGTTTTTGACCTTATTTTAAGCATTTTGAGTGTGTTTTAAGTGTTTTTAAGGTTGACCTTGACCTTTGACCTTTCAACTTTTTAGTCGATATCTCAAAAACGGTTAATCTTACAGAAATAGTAAACAGTGAAAAATGTTAAGGTGACTGAGGCACAACTTTTTTACATTTTGACCGAAAGGATTCGACATATTCTTAAGGGGCATAACCGCCGTTAACGGTTTCTGAAAAGGTAAAATTAGCTTTAACTCTTGAACGAAAAGTCCTAGACCCATGGGGTCTTTTACAATGACATTGTGGACCAATGACCTTCACAAAGGTCACAAGGTCAAAAGTCAAGGTCATGTCCAAATTATCGAATTTATTGTTTTTGTCATTTTTTAGCGGTTTTATGTGTGTTTGAGAGCTTTTCAATGCATTCTACGCCTATTGCAACATGTACTTTACATTTTGAAAAGGAAAGACCTCTCAATTGTTCAAGAACAATTGACATTTTAATTAAGGTCTTTCCTTTTCTATAAGGAAAGACCTTACTGTATTTCTTCTGATTATTATTCTTTTTGTTCCGCCAAACTTTGACGAAGTTAGCAGCCTTAACCGTAAGACGTGTCGCTTTCATGTTTACACTTTGTATTGTTGTCATGAATATCTATCTGGAACTCACCCTGTTAGTCGAAATATTTTGTCGGTTCGGAGTAATCCCTCCGAAACCAAAAAACCTTGTTATCGTTCCAACACCGTAACCGTAATAGGTAGAAAAAAAGCGAAGGGTGAAATTTGTTCAGGACCTGACCCCGGTTCTTCGTTACATTTAGATCGAAAAGATTCAACGACTCATTGGTAGGGTTATGCCCCTATGAAAATTAACCGGTGTCGGTGGAACACCAAAACTCAGAAACCGTAAGTCGTAGAGACCTGGGACCTTCACCAATCATCATCAATTCATGTATCTTGGAAAAAAACCTCAAGGTCAAATTTGTATGTTGACCTTGACCTTTGACCTAACACCTTGTTATGGGATAATCTCAGAAACCATTATACTTACAGAAGTTTTAAATAGTAGAAAATGTTTGGGTCATTATGGCGCAACTTTGTTATATTTTGACCAAAGAGATTTGACCTTTCTATAAGGGGCATAACCCCTGTTTTAGGTTTCTGAAAAGACAAAATCAGCTTTTACTATATAACCAAAGGTCCTAGACCCTTGGGGTCTTCAGTAATGGCATTGGGGACTAATGACCTTGACAAAGGTCAAAAGGTCAAAGGTCAAGGTCATGTCCCAGATAGCGAATTTAGTGTTTTTAACCTTATATAAAGGATTTTTAGTGTGTTTTGGAGCTTTTTAAGGTTGACCTTGACCTTTTCAATACATTCTACGTCTGTTGGAACATGTATTTTACATTACAAAAGGAAAGACCTCTCAATTGTTCAAGAACAATTGACAGTTTAATTATTATTCTTCTTGTTCCGCCAAACTTTGACAAAATTTCCCTCCGTAACCGTAAGACGTGTCGCTTTCATGTTCACACTTTGTATCGGTGTCATGAATACCTATCCGGAACTCACCCTGTGAGTCGAATTATTTTGTCGGTTCGGAGTAATCCCTCCGAAACCCAAAAACCTTGTTATCGTTCCAACACCGTAACCGTAATAGGTAGAAAAAAAACAAAGGGTGAAATTTGTTCAGGACCAGACCCCGGTTCTTCGTCACATTTGGATCGAAAGGATTCAAGGACTCATTGGTAGGGTTATGCCCCTATGAAAATTAACCGGTGTCGGTTGGCAACCAAAACTCAGAAACCGTAAGTCGTAGACCCCTAGGATCTTCACCATTCATCATCAATTCATGTGACTTTGAAAAATACCTCAAGGTCAAATGTGTATGTTGACCTTGACCTTTGACCTAACACCTTGTTATGGGATAATCTCAGAAACCATTATACTTACAGAATTTTTGAATAGTGGAAAATGTTTGGGTCATTAAGGCGCAACTTTGTTACATTTTGACCGAAAAGATTTGACCTTTCTGTAAGGGGCATAACCCCTGATTTAGGTTTCTGAAAAGACAAAATCAGCTTTTAATATATAACCAAAGGTCCTAGACCCATAGGGTCTTCAGCAATGACATTGGGGGCTAATGACCTTGACAAAAGTCACAAGGTCAAAGGTCAAGGTCATGTCCTAGATAGCGAATTATGTGTTTTTGAACTTATTTTTAGGATTTATAGTGTGTTTTAAATGTTTTTAAGGTTGACCTTGACCTTTGACCTTTCAACTTTTTAGTCGATATCTCAAAAACCGTTAATCTTACAGAAATAGTAAACAGTGAAAAATGTTTGGGTGACTGAGGCACAACTTTTTTACATTTTGACCGAAAGGATTTGACATATTCTTAAGGGGCATAACCCCCGTTAACGGTTTCTAAAAAGGTAAAATTAGCTTTAACTCTTGAAAGAAAAGTCCTAGACCCATGGGGTCTTTTACAATGACATTGTGGACCAATGACCTTCACAAAGGTTACAAATTCAAAAGTCAAGGTCATGTCCAAGTTATCGAATTTGTTGTTTTTGTCATTTTTTAACGGTTTTATGTGTGTTTGAGAGCTTTTCAATGCATTCTACGTCTATTGGAACATGTACTTTACATTTCGAAAAGGAAAGACCTCTCAATTGTTCAAGAACAATTGACATTTTAATTATTAAGGTCTTTCCTTTTTCTATAAGGAAAGACCTTACTGTATTTCTTCTGATTATTAGGTCTTTCCACTTTTCTGTGGAAAGCCTATTGTATTTGTTCTGATTATTTTTTTTTTTTTTTTTTTTTTCTTCCGCCTAATTTTGTTCTTGCGATAAACATTTGTTTCGCAATATGTCGCTTAGATATTTGGTATATGATATCGAACAGTTTATGCGCTTTTGAAATTTACCCTGCGTAAACGAATACTTTTCTTTGTAGGAGTTATCTCCCCAAACACTGTTTTCCTTGTTAGCGCAACTCCTTCGCAACCGTAAAATATTATGACAAATTTATTTTACAAAATTACTCGTTATATCCTTCGCATGATTTGTCCTATTTTGACCGAAGCGATATGAACGCTCCATATGAGAGTTATTTCCCCTTATGCATTTGTTATAAGTGATATGCATTTCTATCTTGTAAACCATAAGTGCTAGAGACCTAGGATCTTTTGATTTGAGGTCCTTGGTCCAAAAAAATGAAAAATAGGTCAAGGTCAAAGGTCAAGGTCATATTTTAGATTTTCACATGTCTTTGATTTCCCTATAACTCTTGAACGGTTATAGATACAAAAAAATTAAGCAGTGAAAAATGCTTGGTACTTCAAGGGGCAATTTTTTTACATTATGACTATATTGATTTTACCATCATGTAAGGGACATAACTCCCATCGATGGTTTTTAAAAAGCCATTTTTAGGCAAAACTCTTAAACAAAAGGTCCTTGACCCATAGGGTCTTTTGCAATGACCTTGTGGAGCAATGACCTTAACGAAGGTTACAAGGTCAAAGGTCAAGGTCATCAAATTATGTGGTTTTGGCACTATTTAAACAGTTTTATGTGTGTTTGAATTTCAACCAACCAACCAACCAACCAACCAACCAACCAACCAACCAACCAACCAACCAACCAACCAACCAACCAACCAACCAACCAATCAATCAATCAATCAATCAATCAATCAATCAATCAATCAATCAATCAATCAATGTTTCCGTTTCATGTGTTTGATACGGGATTCAAGGTCTCTTTTTTTTCGCCTGTTTTAATTGAGCCTATCAAACGTGTTTAACCAATATGTTTAACCAACGTGTTTAACCAACATGTTTAACCAACCAACCAACCAACCAACCAACCAACCAATCAATCAATCAATTAATGTTTCCGTTTCATGTGTGAAATACGGGATCCAAGATGTTTTTTTTTGCTTGTTTAAATTGAGCCTATCCAACGTGTTTAACCAGCCAACGTGTTTCACCAATATGTTTAACCAACGTGTTTAACCAACCAACCAACCAACCAACCAACCAATCAATGCATGCATGTTTCCGTTTCATGTGTTAAATACGGGATCCAAGATGTGTTTTTTTTTCGCTTGTTTAAATTGAGCCTATCCAACGTGTTTAACCAGCCAACGTGTTTCACCAATATGTTTAACCAACGTGTTTAACCAACGTGTTTAACCAACCAACCAATCAATGCATGTTTCCGTTTTATGTGTTAAATACGGGATCCAAGATGGGTTTTTTTTCCCGCTTGTTTAAATTGAGCCTATCCAACGTGTTTAACCAGCCAACGTGTTTAACCAATATGTTTAACCAATGTGTTTAACCAACATGTTTAACCAAAGTGTTTAACCAACCAACCAACCAACCAATCAATCAATCAATGCATGTTTCCGTTTCATGCGTTAAATACGGGATCCAATTTTGAGCCTATCCAACGTGTTTAAGCAACATGTTTAAGCAACGTGTTTAACCAACCAACCAACCAACCAACCAACTAATCAACCAATCAATCAATCAATCAATCAATCAATCAATCAATCAATCAATCAATCAATCATGATCATGATCAATAAATCATGTTTCATGAAAAATCGAAATTCAATATTGTTCTTGCGTCACTTCTGAAAAAAAATCCACATGTTCTCTGAAACTACAAGTACAATCGACCTCAAAATTTGCAGTCAGCAGGGCATACATGTACTGAAAGTTTATAAAAAAACTTGGTGCAGATATCTCTCAAAGCTTTTCCTAGAGAAAAGAAATGGCAATGCGGTAAAAATCGCTTGCTAGGTCTGTAAATCTCAGTAAAAACCTACTATAAAATGTCCGCTCCGAGATTGAAATACTAATCTGTGTTACAAACAGGTGCTGAAAAATGTACAATATCAGAAAATGATCAATAAATGTGTTTTAAAGTTACACCGGATCAATTAAATCCAAAACATGCACTGCTTGTGAACTGTCATCAAAATGTCAATTTCCTACAATGACAAAAGAAATTACATTGTGTTTATTCCGTCTCTATACATGTTGTCTGTTCAAAGTCCCCACCTAAAAAGAAATAAAAAGACTATCTTTTCGTTATTATAAACCCGTGTCACGTGATGTGGCGCGCGCGCTGTACCTAAAATAAAAGAAAAACTTTCCGAACTAAACATGAAACTTCTCCGGTAACAATAATATAGACCCCATACAGAAACGAACAAACAAACAAACAACCACCCCCCCCCCCCCCAATTCAATTAATTTTAAAGGGGGAAAGACCCCCTACAATTGCTTTTTTAAAGCAATTGATTTATATTTATTATTATTATTCTTCTTGTTCCGCCAAACTTTAACAAAATTTCCCTCCGTAACCGTACACCATGTCGCTTTCATGTTCACACTTTGTATCGGTGTCATGAATACCTATCCGGAACTCACCCTGTAAGTCGAAATATTTTGTCGGTTCGGAGTAATCCGTCCGAAACCCAAAAACCTTGTTATCGTTCCAACACCGTAACCGTAATAGGTAGAAAAAAACCGAAGGGTGAAATTTGTTCAGGACCAGACCCCGGTTCTTCGTCACATTTGGATCGAAAGGATTCAACGACTCATTTGTAGGGTTATGCCCCTATGAAAATTAACCCGTGTCGGTTGGCCACCAAAACTCAGAAACCGTAAGTCGTAGACACCTAGGATCTTCACCATTCATCTTCAATTCATGTGACTTTGAAAAATACCTCAAGGTCAAATGTGTATGTTGACCTTGACCTTTGACCTAACACCTTGTTATGGGATAATCTCAGAAACCATTATACTTACAGAAGTTTTGAATAGTGGAAAATGTTTGGGTCATTAAGGCGCAACTTTGTTACATTTTGACCGAAGAGATTTGACCTTTCTGTAAGGGGCATAACCCCTGATTTAGGTTTCTGAAAAGACAAAATCAGCTTTTACTATATAACCAAAGGTCCTAGACCCATGGGGTCTTCAGCAATGACATTGGGGACTAATGACCTTGACAAAGGTCACAAGGTCAAAGGTCAAGGTCATGTTCCAAAAAGCGAATTATGTGTTTTTGACCTTATTTTAAGGCTTTTTAGTGTGTTTTAAATGTTTTTAAGGTTGACCTTGACCTTTGACCTTTCAACTTTTTAGTCGATATCTCAAAAACGGTTAATCTTACAAAAATAGTCAACAGTGAAAAATGTTTAGGTGACTGAAGCACAACTTTTTTACATTTTCACCGAAAGGATTTGACATATTCTTAAGGGGCATAACCCCCGTTAACGGTTTCTGAAAAGGTAAAACTAGCTTTAACTCTTGAACGAAAAGTCCTACCCCCATTGGGTCTTTTACAATGACATTGTGGACCAATGACCTTCACAAAGGTTACAAGGTCAAAAGTCAAGGTCATGTCCAAATTATCGAATTTATTGTTTTTGTCATTTTTTAGCGGTTTTATGTGTGTTTGAGAGCTTTTCAATGCATTCTACGCCTATTGCAACATGTACTCTACATTTCGAAAAGGAAAGACCTCTCAATTGTTCAAGAACAATTGACATTTTAATTATTAAGGTCTTTCCTTTTACAAAAGGGAAAGACCTTACTGTATTTCTTTTGTTTATTATTATTATTATTAAGGTCTTTCCTTTTACAAAAGGGAAAGACCTTACTGTATTTCTTCTGTTTATTATTATTATTATTAAGGTCTTTCCTTTTACTAAAGGGAAAGACCTTACTGTATTTCTTCCGTTTATTATTATTCTTTTTGTTCCGCCAAACTTTGACAAAATTTCCCTCCGTAACCGTAAGACGTGTCGCTTTCATATTCACACTTTGTATCGGTGTCATGAATACCTATCCGGAACTCACCCTGTGAGTCGAAATATTTTGTCGGTTCGGAGTAATCCCTCCGAAACCAAAAAACCTTGTTATCGTTCCAACACGGTAACCGTAATAGGTAGAAAAAAAAACAAAGGGTGAAATTTGTTCAGGACCAGACCCCGGTTCTTCGTTACATTTGGATCGAAAAGATTCAACGACTCATTGGTAGGGTTATGCCCCTATGAAAATTAACCGGTGTCGGTTGGCCACCAAAACTCAGAAACCGTAAGTCGTAGACACCTAGGATCTTCACCAATCATCATCAATTCATGTATCTTTGAAAAATACCTCAAGGTCAAATTTGTATGTTGACCTTGACCTTTGACCTAACACCTTGTTATGGGATAATCTCAGAAACCATTATACTTACAGAAGTTTTAAATAGTGGAAAATGTTTGGGTCATTATGGCGCAACTTTGTTACATTTTGACCGAAGAGATTTGACCTTTCTGTAAGGGGCATAACCCCTGATTTAGGTTTCTGAAAAGACAAAATCAGCTTTTACTATATAACCAAAGGTCCTAGACCCGTGGGGTCTTCACCAATGACATTGGGGACTAATGACCTTGACAAAGGTCACAAGGTCAAAGGTCAAGGTCATGTCCCAGATAGCGAATTATGTGTTTTTGACCTTATTTTAAGCATTTTGAGTGTGTTTTAAGTGTTTTTAAGGTTGACCTTGACCTTTGACCTTTCAACTTTTTAGTCGATATCTCAAAAACGGTTAATCTTACAGAAATAGTAAACAGTGAAAAATGTTAAGGTGACTGAGGCACAACTTTTTTACATTTTGACCGAAAGGATTTGACATATTCTTAAGGGGCATAACCGCCGTTAACGGTTTCTGAAAAGGTAAAATTAGCTTTAACTCTTGAACGAAAAGTCCTAGACCCATGGGGTCTTTTACAATGACATTGTGGACCAATGACCTTCACAAAGGTCACAAGGTCAAAAGTCAAGGTCATGTCCAAATTATCGAATTTATTGTTTTTGTCATTTTTTAGCGGTTTTATGTGTGTTTGAGAGCTTTTCAATGCATTCTACGCCTATTGCAACATGTACTTTACATTTCGAAAAGGAAAGACCTCTCAATTGTTCAAGAACAATTGACATTTTAATTATTATTATTATTCTTTTTCCGCCAAACTTTGACAAATTTAGCCGCGTTAACCGTAAGACGTGTCGCTTTCATGTTCACACTTTGTATCGGTGTCATGAATACCTATCTGGAACTCACCCCGTTAGTCGAAATATTTTGTCGGTTCGGAGTAATCCCTCCGAAACCCAAAAACCTTGTTATCGTTCCAACACCGTAACCGTAATAGGTAGAAAAAAAACAAAGGGTGAAATTTGTTCAGGACCAGACCCCGGTTCTTCGTTACATTTGGATCGAAAAGATTCAACGACTCATTGGTAGGGTTATGCCCCTCTGAAAATTAACCGGTGTCGGTTGGCCACCAAAACTCAGAAACCATAAGTCGTAGACACCTAGGATCTTCACCATTCTTCATCAATTCATGTATCTTTGAAAAATACCTCAAGGTCAAATTTGTATGTTGACCTTGACCTTTGACCTAACACCTTGTTATGGGATAATCTCAGAAACCATTATACTTACAGAAGTTTTAAATAGTGGAAAATGTTTGGGTCATTATGGCGCAACTTTGTTACATTTGGACCGAAGAGATTTGACCTTTCTGTAAGGGGCATAACCCCTGATTTAGGTTTCTGAAAAGACAAAATCAGCTTTTACTATATAACCAAAGGTCCTAGACCCGTGGGGTCTTCACCAATGACATTGGGGACTAATGACCTTGACAAAGGTCACAAGGTCAAAGGTCAAGGTCATGTCCCAGATAGCGAATTATGTGTTTTTGACCTTATTTTAAGCATTTTGAGTGTGTTTTAAGTGTTTTTAAGGTTGACCTTGACCTTTGACCTTTCAACTTTTTAGTCGATATCTCAAAAACGGTTAATCTTACAGAAATAGTAAACAGTGAAAAATGTTAAGGTGACTGAGGCACAACTTTTTTACATTTTGACCGAAAGGATTTGACATATTCTTAAGGGGCATAACCGCCGTTAACGGTTTCTGAAAAGGTAAAATTAGCTTTAACTCTTGAACGAAAAGTCCTAGACCCATGGGGTCTTTTACAATGACATTGTGGACCAATGACCTTCACAAAGGTCACAAGGTCAAAAGTCAAGGTCATGTCCAAATTATCGAATTTATTGTTTTTGTCATTTTTTAGCGGTTTTATGTGTGTTTGAGAGCTTTTCAATGCATTCTACGCCTATTGCAACATGTACTTTACATTTCGAAAAGGAAAGACCTCTCAATTGTTCAAGAACAATTGACATTTTAATTAAGGTCTTTCCTTTTACAAAAGGGAAAGACCTTACTGTATTTCTTCTGTTTATTATTATTATTATTATTATTATTATTAGGTCTTTCCACTTTTCGTGGAAAGACCTTTTGTTTTTCTTCTGATTATTTTTTTTTTTTTTTTTTTTTTTTTTTTTTTTTTTTTTTTTTTCTTCTGCCGTCTGAGATGCTTTTTTGTTTTACAACATATCTAATGGATGTTTGGCCAACGATGTTGTTCAGTAATGGAGGTTTCAAAACTCACCCTGTGTGACCGAACACTTATTCCTATAGGAGTTATCTCCCCGCGTCCCCTTTTTCTTGTTATCGCTATACCTCTAAAACCGTATAAGATTTTTACAAACTGTTTTCACCAAATTGTTCGTCTACTCTTAAGAATGATTTGTTTTACTTTGACTGAGGGAATCAGAAGACATCTTATGGGAGTTATTTCCCTTTGAAAATTTAAAATAAACGATATGTTGGGTTAATTCATACAGTATAAGTTGTAGAGGCCTACAGTCTTTTGATATGAAGTCCTTGGTCCAAATAAAGAAAATTGAGGTCAAGGTTAAAGGTCAAGGTCATGTTATAAATTTTGAATTTTGCTTGTTATCGTTATTCAAAAGAAACTGTAACAGTTAATGATATGATATGTTTGCAAAATCACTGTTTACAATAAGGCGCAACTTCAAATTAATCAGTCGAAGTGTTTTGGTTAACCCTTATAGGAGTTTTCTCCCCTTATGTATTTGAAATCATTATTTCTCCACAACCATACAAGTGATTGACCTCGGACCTTCTAATTTAAGTTCACTGACCCATGACCTTCAAATTGAGGTCAAGGTCAAAGGTCAAGGTCATGTTATAAATTTTGATTTTTGCTTGTTATCGTTATTCAAAAGAAAATGTAACAGTTAATGATACGATGTGTTTGCCAAATTATTGTTTACAACAAGGGGCAACTTCAACCCATTTAAGTCGAAGTGTTTTGGTCAACCCTTTTATGAGTTTTCTCCCCTTTTGTCTTTGAAATCGATATTTCTTTTCAACCATACAAGTGATTGACCTGGGGTCTTTTGATTTGAGATCACTGACCTATGACCTTGAAATTGAGGTCAAGGTCAAAGGTCAACTTGACGTTCTAGATTTTGACCTTTGCTTTAAATTTGTTTTTGTTCATTATAAAACAATTAAGTCTTCTGCATATACTTATTAATCTTATTTTTCTATATCAGTTGAGGCACCAAATTACATCAACAAGGAGTGACCCTTTCTAACATCTTTTTCTCAATTTCATTCTAATTATCGAGGTGGAAAGACCTTCAATTGTTCTCTGAAGAATTGGTTTTTAATTAAGGTCTTTCCTTTTACAAAAGGGAAAGACCTTACTGTATTTCTTCTGTTTATTATTATTATTATTATTATTATTCTTTTTCCGCCAAACTTTATCAAATTTAGCCGCGTTAACCGTAAGACGTGTCGCTTTCATGTTCACACTTTGTATCGGTGTCATGAATACCTATCTGGAACTCACCCTGTGAGTCGAAATATTTTGTCGGTTCGGAGTAATCCCTCCGAAAGCCAAAAACCTTGTTATCGTTCCAACACCGTAACCGTAATAGGTAGACAAAAAACAAAGGGTGAAATTTGTTCAGGACCAGACCCCGGTTCTTCTTTACATTTGGATCGAAAAGATTCAACGACTCATTGGTAGGGTTATGCCCCTATGAAAATTAACCGGTGTCGGTTGGCCACCAAAACTCAGAAACCGTAAGTCGTAGACACCTAGGATCTTCACCAATCATCATCAATTCATGTATGTTTGAAAAATACCTCAAGGTCAAATTTGTATGTTGACCTTGACCTTTGACCTAACACCTTGTTATGGAATAATCTCAGAAACCATTATACTTACAGAAGTTTTAAATAGTGGAAAATGTTTGGGTCATTATGGCGCAACTTTGTTACATTGTGACCGAAGAGATTTGACCTTTTTTAAGGGGCATAAAGCCTGTTGTAGGTTTCTGAAAAGACAAAATCAGCTCTTACTATATAACCAAAGGTCATAGATCCTTGGGGTCTTCAGTAATGTCATTGGGGACTAATGACCTTGACAAAGGTCAAAAGGTCAAAGGTCAAGGTCATGTCCCAGATAGCAAATTTAGTGTTTTAAACCTTATATGAAGGATTTTTAGTGTGTCTTAAAGCTTTTTAAGGTTGACCTTGACCTTTGACCTTTCACTTTTTATTGGATATCTCAAAAACTATTATACTTACAGAAATAGTAAATAGTGCAAAATGTTCAGGACATTGGGGACTATTGACCTTAATAAAGGTCAACAGGTCAAAGGTCAAGGTCATGTCCCAAATAGCGGATTATGTTTTTTTGACCTTATTGAAAGGGTTTTTAGTGTGTAATAAAGCTTTTCAATACATTCTACTTCTATTGGAACATGTATTTTACATTACAAAAGGAAAGACCTCTCAATTGTTCAAGAACAATTGACAGTTTAATTAAGGTCTTTCCTTTTACAAAAGGGAAAGACCTTACTGTATTTCTTCTGTTTATTATTATTATTATTATTATTATTATTCTTCCGCCAAACTTTGAAGAAGTTAGCAGCCTAAACCGTAAGACGTGTCGCTTTCATGTTCACACTTTGTATCGGTGTCATGAATACCTATCTGGAACTCACCCTGTTAGTCGAAATATTTTGTCGGTTCGGAGTAATCCCTCCGAAACCAAAAAACCTTGTTATCGTTCCAACACCGTAACCATAATAGGTAGAAAAAAAACAAAGGGTGAAATTTGTTCAGGACCAGACCCCGGTTCTTCGTTACATTTGGATCGAAAAGATTCAACGACTCATTGGTAGGGTTATGCCCCTCTGAAAATTAACCGGTGTCGGTTGACCACCAAAACTCAGAAACCGTAAGTCGTAGAGACCTAGGATCTTCACCATTCATCATCAATTCATGTATCTTCAAAAAATATCTCAAGGTCAAATTTGTATGTTGACCTTGACCTTTGACCTTACACCTTGTTATGGAATAATCTCAGCAACCATTATACTTACAGAAGTTTTAAATAGTGGAAAATGTTTGGGTCGTTACCGCGCAACTTTGTTACGTTTTGACCAAAGAGATTTGACCTTTTTTTAAGGGGCATAAAGCCTGTTTTAGGTTTCTGAAAAGACAAAATCAGCTTTTTCTATACAACCAAAGGTCCTAGACCCTTGGGGTCTTCAGTAATGGCATTGGGGACTAATGACCTTGAAAAAGGTCAAAAGGTCAAAGGTCAAGGTCATGTCCCAAATAGCGAATTTAGTGTTTTTAACCTTATATAAAGGATTTTTAGTGTGTTTTCAAGCTTTTTAAGGTTGACCTTGACCTTTTCAATACATTCTATGTCTGTTGGAACATGCATTTTACATTACAAAAGGAAAGACCTCTCAATTGTTCAAGAACAATTGACAGTTTAATTATTATTATTATTCTTTTTCCGCCAAACTTTGACAAATTTAGCCGCGTTAACCGTAAGACGTGTCGCTTTCATGTTCACACTTTGTATCAGTGTCATGAATACCTATCTGGAACTCACCCTGTTAGTCGAAATATTTTGTCGGTTCGGAGTTATCCCTCCGAAACCCAAAAACCTTGTTATCGTTCCAACACCGTAACCGTAATAGGTAGAAAAAAAACAAAGGGTGAAATTTGTTCAGGACCAGACCCCGGTTCTTCGTTACATTTGGATCGAAAAGATTCAACGACTCATTGGTAGGGTTATGCCCCTCTGAAAATTAACCGGTGTCGGTTGGCCACCAAAACTCAGAAACCGTAAGTCGTAGACACCTAGGATCTGCACCATTCATCATCAATTCATGTATCTTTGAAAAATACCTCAAGGTCAAATTTGTATGTTGACCTTGACCTTTGACCTAACACCTTGTTATGGGATAATCTCAGAAACCATTATACTTACAGAAGTTTTAAATAGTGGAAAATGTTTGGGTCATTATGGCGCAACTTTGTTACATTTTGACCAAAGAGATTTGACCTTTCTGTAAGGGGCATAACCCCTGATTTAGGTTTCTGAAAAGACAAAATCAGCTTTTACTATATAACCAAAGGTCCTAGACCCGTGGGGTCTTCACCAATGACATTGGAGACTAATGACCTTGACAAAGGTCACAAGGTCAAAGGTCAAGGTCATGTCCCAGATAGCGAATTATGTGTTTTTGACCTTATTTTAAGCATTTTGAGTGTGTTTTAAGTGTTTTTAAGGTTGACCTTGACCTTTGACCTTTCAACTTTTTAGTCGATATCTCAAAAACGGTTAATCTTACAGAAATAGTAAACAGTGAAAAATGTTAAGGTGACTGAGGCACAACTTTTTTACATTTTGACCGAAAGGATTTGACATATTCTTAAGGGGCATAACCGCCGTTAACGGTTTCTGAAAAGGTAAAATTAGCTTTAACTCTTGAACGAAAAGTCCTAGACCCATGGGGTCTTTTACAATGACATTGTGGACCAATGACCTTCACAAAGGTCACAAGGTCAAAAGTCAAGGTCATGTCCAAATTATCGAATTTATTGTTTTTGTCATTTTTTAGCGGTTTTATGTGTGTTTGAGAGCTTTTCAATGCATTCTACGCCTATTGGAACATGTACTTTACATTTCGAAAAGGAAAGACCTCTCAATTGTTCAAGAACAATTGACATTTTAATTAAGGTCTTTCCTTTTACAAAAGGGAAAGACCTTACTGTATTTCTTCTGTTTATTATTATTATTATTATTATTATTATTCTTTTTCTGCCAAACTTTGACAAATTTAGCCGCGTTAACCGTAAGACGTGTCGCTTTCATATTCACACTTTGTATCGGTGTCATGAATACCTATCCGGAACTCACCCTGTGAGTCGAAATATTTTGTCGGTTCGGAGTAATCCCTCCGAAACCCAAAAACCTTGTTATCGTTCCAACACCGTAACCGTAATAGGTAGAAAAAAAACAAAAGGTGAAATCTGTTAAGGACCAGACCCCGGTTCTTTGTTACATTTGGATCGAAAAGATTCAACGACTCATTGGTAGGGTTATGCCCCTATGAAAATTAACCGATGTCGGTTGGTCACCAAAACTCAGAAACCGTAAGTCGTAGACACCTAGGATCTTCACCAATCATCATCAATTCATGCATCTTTGAAAAATACCTCAAGGTCAAATTTGTGTGTTGACCTTGACCTTTGACCTAACATCTTGTTATGGGATAATCTCAGAAACCATTATACTTACAGAAGTTTTAAATAGTGGAAAATGTTTGGGTCATTACGGCGCAACTTTGTTACATTTTGACCGAAGAGATTTGACCTTTCTATAAGGGGCATAACCCCTGTTTTAGGTTTCTGAAAAGACAAAATCAGCTTTTACTATATAACCAAAGGTCCTAGACCCTTGGGTCTGCTGTAATGGCATTGGGGACTAATGACCTTGACAAAGGTCAAAAGGTCAAAGGTCAAGGTCATGTCCCAGATAGCGAATTTAGTGTTTTTAACCTCATATAATGGATTTTAAGTGTGTTTTCAAGCTTTGTACGGTTGACCTTGACCTTTTCAATACATTCTACATCTATAAGAACATGTATTTTACATTACAAAAGGAAAGACCTCTCAATTGTTCAAGAACAATTGACAGTTTAATTAAGGTCTTTCCTTTTACAAAAGGGAAAGACCTTACTGTATTTCTTCTGTTTATTATTATTATTAGGTCTTTCCACTTTTCCGTGGAAAGACCTATTGGATTTCTTCTGATTATTATTATTATTAGGTCTTTCAACCTTTCAGTTGAAAGACCTATTGTATTTGTTCTGATTATTATTATTATTATTATTATTATTATTATTTTTTTTCTTCCGCCAACTTTTTTTTCCTTCACTGTTTTTTTGTTTCCCAAGATGTCGCTTAGATATATGGTATATGATATCGAACAGTTAATGCGCTTCTGAAACTGACACCGCGTAACAAAAAACTTTACCTTGTAAGAGTTATCTCCCCGAACACTGTTTTTCTTGTTATCTCTAAGGCTTCGCAACCGTATAAGAAACCGACAAATTTATTTTTCCAAATTGCTCGTTATATCCTCAGGATGTTCTGTTTTATTTTGACCGAAGCTATCGGAGACTCCATATGAGTGTTATCCCCCCTTTTGTATATGATATAAGTGATATGCATTTCTAACTGGTAAACCGTAAGTGATAGAGACCTAGGGTCTTTTGATTTAAGATCCTTGGTCCAAAAAAATGAAAATTAGGTCAAGGTCAAAGGTCAAGGTCAAATTCTAAATTTTGATTTTGGCTTATTTTCACACATTTTCATTAACCTTATAAGATATGGACAAATTATTTTTACTAAATTGTTAGTTGCGACATGTCGTAACTTATAAAATTTGGTTGCAAGGGTGCGTAGACAATAAACGGGAGTTTTCGCCCCTCTTATATTTAGAATTATGCGTAAAGTGATAATACTCATGAACCATACATATTAAGGAACTAGTGTCTTTTGATTCGAGATGTTTAGTCTATGACCTTGAAATTGAGGTCAAGGTCAAAGGTTAATTGGACGTTCTAGATTTTGACCTTTGCTTTAAATTCATATTTTTACATCATACAGCCATAGAAACTGACATTTTTAACTGAATTTTAATATTTTCATATCAAAATAGATCTTTATTAGTTGAAAGACCTTCAATTGTTCTTTGAACAATTGGTTTTTAATTATTATTTTTTTTCTTCCGCCAACTTTTTTTTCCTTCGCAGTTTTTTTGTTTCGCATGATGTCGCTTAGACATATGGTACATGATATCGAACAGTTATTACGCTTTTGTAACTGACACCGCGTAACCAAAATCTTTTCAATGTAAGAGTTATCTCCCCAAACACTGTTTTTCTTGTGATCGCTTAATATTCGCAACCGTATAAGAAACCGACAAATTTATTTTACCAAATTGCTCGATATATCCTCAGGATGATTTGATTTATTTTGACCGAAGCTATCCGGAGACTCCATATGAGAGTTATTTCCCCTTTTATATTTGATATAAGTGATATGCATTTTTAACTGGAAAACCATAAGTGTTAGAGGCCTAGGGTCTTTTGTTTTGATGTCCTTGGTCCAAAAAGATGAAAATGAGGTCAAGGTCAAAGGTCAAGGTCATGATTAAAATTTTGATTTTGGCTTGTGATCTCTTATTTTCAGAAATCATATAAGATATTGACAAAATATTTTCATAAAATTGTTAGTTACAACATGTAGTAACACATAAATTTTAGTCGAAAGGGTACGTAGACATTTGATGTGAGTTTTCCCCCTTTTTATATCTAATATCATACGTATGGTAATATAACTCATGAACAATATAAAGTAGAGGACTAGAGTCTTTTGATTTGAGGTCCTTGGTTTATGACCTTGAAATTGAGCTCAAGGTCATATGCTAATTAAACGTTCTAGATTTTGACCTTTGTTTTTACCTCATATGTACACATGATAAAGCCATGGGACTGTTTGCATTAAGTTGTATGCAATGTGACCTTAAAAAACACAACCGGAAGTGACCTTTTGTAAACCGGAAGTAGCTATTTTTTGCACTAAATCAATGTAAAAGTATATAGAACCATATATTTTTGGAATCAGTGTCAAGTAAACTATCAAACAATACCGGAAGTAAACTTTTTAAACCGGAAGTAAAAGATTATCTCCCTTTTTTTTTCTTTTTTTATAGAAACCATATATTTTTGGAATAAGCGTTCAATAATCTGTCATTTGACGCTTAAATTGACATTTAAAACCAAATTTTAATATTTTCATATAAAAAAAAGGTCTTAACTGGTGGAAAGACCATCAATGGTTCTCTGAACGATTGGTTTTTAATTATTATTATTATTCTTTTTCCGCCAAACTTTGACAAATTTAGCCGCGTTAACCGTAAGACGTGTCGCTTTCATGTTGACACTTTGTATCGGTGTCATGAATACCTATCTGGAACTCACCCTGTGAGTCGAAATATTTTGTCGGTTCGGAGTTATCCCTCCGAAACCCAAAAACCTTGTTATCGTTCCAACACCGTAACCGTAATAGGTAGAAAAAAAACAAAGGGTGAAATTTGTTCAGGACCAGACCCCGGTTCTTCGTTACATTGGGATCGAAAAGATTCAACGACTCATTGGTAGGGTTATGCCCCTATGAAAATTAACCGGTGTCGGTTGACCACCAAAACTCAGAAACTGTAAGTCGTAGACACCTAGGATCTTCACCATTGATCATCAATTGATGTATTGTTGAAAAATACCTCAAGGTCAAATTTGTATGTTGACCTTGACCTTTGACCTATCACCTTGTTATGGAATAATCTCAGAAACTATTATACTTACAGAAGTTTTAAATAGTGGAAAATGTTTGGGTCATTACGGCGCAACTTTGTTACATTTTGACCGAAGAGATTTGACCTTTTTTTAAGGGGCATAACCCCTGTTTTAGGTTTCTGGAAAAACAAAATCAGCTTTTACTATATAACCAAAGGTCCTAGACCCATGGGGTCTTCGGCAATGACATTGGGGACTGATGACCTTGACAAAGGTCAAAAGGTCAAAGGTCAAGGTCATGTCCCAAATAGCAAATTTAGTGTTTTTAACCTCATATAATGGATTTATAGTGTGTTTTAAAGCTTTTTCCGGTTGACCTTGACCTTTTTAATTCATTCTACATCTATTGGAACATGTATTTACCTTACAAAAGGAAAGACCTCTCAATTGTTCAAGAACAATTGACAGTTTAATTAAGGTCTTTCCTTTTACAAAAGGGAAAGACCTTACTGTATTTCTTCTGTTTATTAAGGTCTTTCCTTTTACTAAAGGGAAAGACCTTACTGTATTTCTTCTGTTTATTATTATTATTATTATTATTATTATTATTATTATTCTTTTTCCGCCAAACTTTGACAAATTTAGCCGCGTTAACCGTAAGACGTGTCGCTTTCATGTTCACACTTTGTATCGGTGTCATGAATACCTATCTGGAACTCACCCTGTTAGTCGAAATATTTTGTCGGTTCGGAGTTATCCCTCCGAAACCCAAAAACCTTGTTATCGTTCAAACACCGTAACCGTAAAAGGTAGAAAAAAAACAAAGGGTGAAATTTGTTCAGGACCAGACCCCGGTTCTTCGTTACATTTGGATCGAAAAGATTCAACAACTCATTGGTAGGGTTATGCCCCTATGAAAATTAACCGGTGTCGGTTGACCACCAAAACTCAGAAACCGTAAGTCGTAGACACCTAGGATCTTCACCATTCATCATCAATTCATGTATCTTTGTAAAATACCTCAAGGTCAAGTTTGTATGTTGACCTTGAACTTTGACCTAACACCTTGTTATGAGATAATCTCAGAAACCATTATACTTACAGAAGTTTTAAATAGTGGAAAATGTTTGGGTCATTACGGCGCAACTTTGTTACATTTTGACCGAAGAGATTTGACCTTTCTGTAAGGGGCATAATCCCTGTTTTAGGTTTCTGAAAAGAGAAAATCAGCTTTTACTACATGACCAAAGGTCCTAGACCCATGGGGTCTTCAGCAATGACATTGTGGACGAATGACCTTGACAAAGGTCAAAAGGTCAAAGGTCAAGGTCATGTCCCAGATGGCGAATTTAGTGTTTTTAACCTTATATATAGGATTTTTAGTGCGTTTTCAAGGTTTTTAAGGTTGACCTTGACATTTGACCTTTCAACTTTTTATTGGATATCTTAAAAACGATTATACTTACAGAAATAGTAAATAGTGGAAAATGTTGAGTTGACTAAGGTGCAACTTTTTTACATTTTGACCGAAGAGCTTTGACATACCCTTAATGGGCATAACCCCCGTTAAGGGTTTCTGAAAAGACAAAATTAGCTTTAACTCTTGAACCAAAGGTCCTAGACCCATGGGATCTTTTATAATGACATCGTGGACCAATGACCTTTCAAAGGTCACAAGGTCAATAGTCAAGGTCATGTCCTAAAAAGCGAATTTGTTCTTTTTGTCATATTTTAACGGTTTTATGCGTGTTTGCGAGCTTTTAAATGCATTCTACGACTATAAGTTTGTTGCTTAGTTTTCTGCCCAAATAAGAACATTTACCTGAATCATAATGGATAGACAAAACCTAGAGTTAAATATACAGGATGTTAATTTTTGACTGGATCATATAATAAATTGTGATAGTTTCAGAAGTCTGGAAGTGGAAAATGGTGGATCATTAAGGCATAACTTTGTAATATTTAGCCCAAAGATATTTGACCTTTCCTTAAGGGTATAACCATAATTGATAGTAAAAATATTTCAAGCTATGTTAACATTCACAGAATCAAAAGATGAAATAATAAATGGGGAATGTGTTCATGGGACACAGATGATGCCCCCTGTTAAAGGGAGATAACTCAAGATCGGTAAAAGTGACAATACCCATATATGTACTTGATCAAATTTTTGTGGTAATAAGCATTGTGTTTACGTTTCATAACACTTAGTTGAGGCAAACTTAAATTAGAGAACGGAAACGAAAAATTTAGCAATTTCTCCATTTGAAAAAGAGCATAACTCTTGAACAATGAAAGTGACGCCAAAATTCGAACTTAACCTGTTTTTTGTGGTAATTAGCATTGTGTATAAGTTTCATAACATTTGGTTGAGGGAAACAAATAATTCAGCAATATTTCCATTTGTAAAGCTGCATTACTTTAGAAAGGTAAACATGACGCACCAAAATTCAAAATTGATCTGTGTATTGTGGTTATAAGCATTGTGTATGGATTTCATACCATTTGGTTCAGGCAAACTTAAGTTATTAGAACCTAAACGAAAAACTCAGCAATATTTCCATTTGTAAATGGGCATGACTCTAGAACCATAAAAGTGACGCCACCAAATTTCAAACTTGGTCTGTGTTTTAAGATAATAAGCATTGTGTATAAGTTTCATAACATTTGGTATGGCAAACTAAAGTTAAAGAAAGGAATCCAAAAAATTAGTAATTTTTCAATTTGTAAAGGGGCATAACCATAGAATGGATAAAGTGACACCATCAAAATTCAATCTCGATCTGTTTTTTCTGGTAATAAGTATTGTGTATAAGTTTCATATTATTTGTTTGAGGTAACTAAAGTAAGAGACCAGAAACAAATTATGGGATGTGCGGACATGCAGACAGACAAGGGTAAAACTTAGTGCCCCTTTTGCTATGACAGGGACATACAAAAAAATTGTTCTTGCCATTTGCAAAAGAGCATGCTGGTAGGATGAATGAATAACAAAAATGTAAAAGACAGTTAATACATTTAATCATATGGAAATCAAATACAAAATTATTGTAAAAACATAATTATTTTCCTAGTAAAAGTGTATATTCAACCTAGCTAAACCATGATTCTTCTTTTAGTGAAAGCAAGTTTGTGTATTAATAGTGAAAACACCTAAATTTAAATAAATAACATGACAGACACATCTTCCTTAAATTTTGATTTCCTGAATTTCTTGTACTTGTTAGAAACATTTTAAGTATTAGTTGAACTTTCAAAATTGTTCCTAATTAAATAAAAATATGTAAAATTATTTAATAGTATACTTTGTCTGGTGTCTTTGGGTATAAAAGGACTTTGTACCTGTAATAGCACATTTTAATGTGAATATTGTCAATATCCAAAATAAAAATTCAAATTAATTATTCACCGCTCCACCATTTCTCCTTTGCATATATATATATTGCATATATAAATCTTAAATAAAAAGATTTAATGCCAATAAATTATTGTTCAAGATAAACATTGGAATAGTATTGTCTGAGGATACTGAAGTAAACTAGACAAAACGATCAGTAATCACCACAAAGCCACAGAATTTATTGTTGGTATAGTTGGTTTGTTTCTTATTTTCAATTTCTATCTTCATTTTACTGAACAAAAACAATCTGATGTTTTGGATTTAAATCCATTTCGCCTAGGATGCACAAATCATCAAGATTAAAATATAATACCACCATAGATTGCTGTTTGTCTATAATATGTATATATATATGGCTGAGCAGTCTAGAGCGTTAGATACAGTGATGGCAGTGTTGATATCCCAATAGCACGAGTTCGAATCCCAACAGGGGAAGAACACAAATTTGCTTCCAAAGATTTGCAGATTTAACATTGTTGTCTTGATATTTAGAGTAATTATGAATTCAGCTGTGTATCACCTTCACTATTGATCCAACGGATGGATCTGTCGTAGAGTTGTCACTTGTTTAAACGTACTTATATATATATATATATATAGGTTATATATGCTATATTCGGAAAAAAAACATGCTGATAAAAAGGTTTACAATCAAATACATCAATAGCAAATGATACAGTTGTACAGCTGTGAAGTAACAGTATATAGTATAAAACATATACAGAAAAATATGAATTACAGTGAAAACAAAGGAAATGTGTTACTGTTGTTTTGTAGGAGGATAAATTTCTCTATTATTTTATGTTAAGATTTAAAGTTTTTATACTACTGACAGTTTTGATACTTTCATTAGACTTTTCAATTTCAAGAATATTACAGTCAGTTAATCATGTTTATAATGTATTTCTAACTCAGTTGGCAATGCAAATAAAATATTTGTTCATTGAAAATTTAAACATGGTACATACTCATTAATTGCAATTGTGCAAATTACATTTAAAATTCTAACTGATATATAAATGCTTGTGGCTACAGGAAATAAGCTTTATAAACAGTACAAATAAATTTACCGGAAAAAAACAAAACTATGCATTGTCTTCTGTCAAAAAAAACCTTCAATACATTATCATTACATGGCATACAAACTTTAATACTCTAACAATTGAGCTATTCAATATAAGGACATCATTTCTTCTTATGCAGTCATTTACAAAGTATACACATATTATATCTATTACATTTCATTCTCAACCAAAACTTAAAGTCCATCTGACCAATAAATAACACACATCTAATAAAAAATGAGCACATCTAAAACCCAGGACATACATATAAGTTACCGTTTACTATAGTAAATTCAATTTTGAGACAATGACATTGGAATCAAGAGTCAAGGTCAGAGTGACCATGATCTTTATGCATACAAAGTGTTGTCTATTCATTTGCTACAGTACACAAATCAGACAATGCTTTACTTGCATAAAGATCAAAGGTCAAAGTCAAACAGAGTGACCTGACTTGATATAGGACACCCCACCCACCCCCCATCCCATGATGCATCAGCAACCAGATTATTTAACCTACATTCAACAGTACAGAAATCAGACAATGCTTTACTTGCATAAAGATCAAAGGTCAAAGTCAAACAGAGTGACCTGACTTGATATAGGACACCCCACCCACCCCCCATCCCATGATGCATCAGCAACCAGATTATTTAACCTACATTCTACAGTACAGAAATCAGACAATGCTTTACTTGCATAAAGATCAGAGGTCAAAGTCAAACAGAGTGACCTGACTTGATATAGGACACCCAACCCACCCCCCATCCCATGATGCATCAGCAACCAGATTATTTAACCTACATTCTACAGTACAGAAATCAGACAATGCTTTACTTCCAAAAAGATCAAAGGTCAAAGTCAAACAGAGTGACCTGACTTGATATAGGACAACCCACCCACCCCCCATCCCATGATGCATCAGCAACCAGATTATTTAACCTACATTCTACAGTACAGAAATCAGACAATGCTTTACTTCCATAAAGATCAAAGGTCAAAGTCAAACAGAGTGACCTGACTTGATATAGGACCCCCATGGTGCATCAGCAACCAGATTATTTAACCTACATTCTACAGTACAAGTTATGCACAGTACACAAATCAAACAATGCTTTACTTGCATAAAGATCAAAGTCAAACAGAGTGACCTGACTTGATATAAAGTTTCCAGACAACAGAAAGACAACCGATGACGCTTTCAAACATATGATAACAGACAACACAGGACAGTTGGAATTGTGTCAAACACTCACACTGGCCCTTAGACAGTTTGCATTAGTTATCTTTTGTAAATACTATTTGATCGAACTTACCTTTACATAATGCTGTATTTTAATCTTCTATCTCCTATTTCTTTTTACTTCTTAATCATAAATAGACATTTCTCAGCTGATGATATATATTTATCAACTATCTAACCCGTTGGCAAGTGCTGTATTAAAATTACCAAAGCATGCACAAAAAGTTAGACAATTGATTTCAATTCTTTACCACTGATGACTACGAATTTGATCTGAAATTAAAGTAAACATATAAAACTCTTATAATATTCAGTTAAGAAACAAATTTCACTTTATAATATAATTTAGAGTTTGATACATAGCTAAATAAAATAGGGAAACTATTAATAAACTTGAAATTTAAACACATAAAGAACATATATACAAAACTAAGTTGTAAGTACCGGCTTAGTATTTTGAAAAATAATATGTAGGGAAACTTTTGATCGTTTTGTACAAAATGAATTTTCCTTAAACATGTTTAAGGCACTCTTATCATTTTCTATTAATACTATACAGCTTTCAAGTAGTAGGGTTTATTTCCAGAATGACAGATATTGCATCATGATAACTGTAATAAGTTGGAATAACACTTACTTGTACTTTTTCACAACTTTTGATATAAACATGGTCAATCAGTGTACCACCCTCTGTTGTTGCCTCTTGTACTAACTGTTCAAATCCGAATGAAGCCATAAAATCTTGTATTGATCTGCCACCCTTTATGATGTCTTGATTAAAGTCTCCTAAAACAATAATACTGCTTGAAAGCTGTGTCAATTCTGACAAAAGAGCACCAACATTTCTTAAAAATAGTTCAATTTGGTATTTTTGAGTTCTATATATTGTAGCAATTAGAACATTCATTTTCAGAACTTTGAAAATCATACATTCAAGATTTTTTTGAGATGTATCAAATTCTTCATACTCAGAATCTGATTTAACATATACACCAACTCCACCATGACTCATTTCTTGTAAAGAAGCATACAAAGGATTATTTGATGCAAATGCTGCTGACCTTGGCAAATGATGAAGTTTATAATTAGGAAGGTGAACATCATCACTACAAGATTCCAACCATGTTTCAGTCAAACAGATATAATTTGCATTTTGGAAGTCTGAATTGGCTTTCAAATCATTTTGGTGAGCCTTTAGACCTTGAATATTGTGGTAAACTATTGACAAACCTGCTTTATGATTTGAAACTATGGTGTCATTTTGAGACAAAAAATTATCCATGGATTTGATTCCTTCCATTATATCAGGATCACTGTATATTTTTTTGTTCAAAGTTTTATCATCAATTGGTAATATAGTCAGCCCATTTTTTGAAGTAACTCTACTCAATGCAACATATGCCTGACCATAAGCAAAACATTTATTCAAGCAGACAACTGCCTGTGGCACTGTCAAACCCTGAACCTTGTGAACAGTACATGCCCATGCTAGCTGCAGAGGATACTGTTTTCTTGTTCCATTACTGAATGGTATACTTTCTATAGATGGTTCTAATCCAACACATCTTTTTCCATTTATTATCTTCTGTACTTTTGCATTTTTTCCAACTCTATCATTATCAAAATGAATATATATGTTGTTCGGTAATGCTCCTTTTGAAAATTCTGAAATACTGAGAACAGTACCCATAACACCATTCACCAAACCATCACTGACTGCTTCATTTTTTATCATCATCACACGAGCTCCTTCTGCTAACAGGATTGATGTTGGAAGACAAATATTAGTTTTTGCAAAATTCTGTCTTCTCTTCGTAAGTTTCCCTGTTGTCTTATCCTTTTCAAAATCTTGAGCTTCAATTAATTTGGGCTCACTCGACAACTTCATAATCATTTCATTATTGTACATGTTAATTTCATTATTAGTAGCATAAATGTGCAGAGCTTCATCTGGTCCACTATCTATGCACTCTTTCAACATTTCTTGATCTGAAGATTTTAGTGGATAATTGTTCTGTTTGACCCTTAGTCTATTCAACAACTGGGCAAACAAACTATCTTCTCTCTGTCTCATGACTTCATCTAATTCCACAACAGAAAAAAGATCATTCCACAGATAATTCAAAGGATTTGATGGATCATTAACATAAAGTTTATCTGACCTTTTTGATTTTACTGGTGGTAATTGATAGAAATCACCCACTGCTATCACTGAAACTCCTCCATAAGGATACTTCTCAGGCCTTTTCTTAATTTGACGCAACCTTTCATGAATAAAAAATAACAACCTTTTGTTGACCATTGAGACTTCATCTATGATGAGAATTTGTAAATTCTCTAATTTGGACCTCAAACTATTCAGCTTATCTTCTCCTAGCATAGCTTTCTCAACAGATAAACCTTTAAAAATGGAAAGTGAACTGTGAATTGTCAATCCATTTATATTAAAAGCTGCCGTGCCAGTTGGTGCCGTTAACAACACAGTCAAATCATCAGGATTTGGGGAACAGTGTGCAAGAATTCTTGTGGCCTCATAATACAAGCATTTAATCAAATGGCTTTTGCCTGTTCCGGCTCCTCCAGTTACAAAAACATGAAATGGCGGTGGATTCTTGCCATTTACTTTTAAATTGCACCACTCTCTGATCTTAAAAAATATGCGCTTTTGTTTCTCATTCAAAGTTCTCAACAACGGTATAACTTCAGACCGTGCAAAACTTGTTTTTTGAACCATTTCATTTTTATCAGTTGACTTGTCAGTTTGATTCAAATCTGGTATTCCTAATTCAGGACTATCTACCTCTTGAGTGGTTGTGTTTTCACCAATTTCATTACATTCAAGTCTTTCTTTCTCTGTTTCTGGACATAGTTGTGCCCATGCATCCTCTTGATATCCTCTTTCTTCCAATTGTTTCTCTGCAATCTCTAGCTCCTGGTCTTTCTTCACAAATTTTGACATGTTAAAGTTGACTATATTTTGAACTGAACTGAGGTCTTCCATCTGACTGTACCTTATGAATCCAGAGTTATAAAAATCTGCATATGATAAAAACTGTGGTGGTTTCAATTGTTCATTTAATCTGTAAGGCAAAAATAACTGTAATATACTTTGGTAGTATTGTTCAGGAGCTGACTCTACAGAAAATCTTGCATATTTGATAACAGCATCAGAAGTTCTTGTCCTCTTTCTTATATACCCCATATCATTCTTAAGTTTGAATGTAGTGTCCTCATTAATTTTATTTGGTATCTGTGTCTCTGCCAACACTGAAAATTCGGAACAAAATGTTGCTAAACACATCTGATCAAATCGTTCTAAATCAGGCCTATTTTTATACCTGTCAGTTATACTTTTCAGCCAAATATCATCACTATCACCATCATCATCATCATCACTGCCATCATCTATAGACTTCTTCATCTTCAATGTTTTTGATTTTTGTTGAAGTTCTTTGAGGGGTATACTCATTCTGCATGGGTTTTCTCCTAGTGGAATGAATTGCACTTTTCTTGAACACTCTTTCAAACGTAAACCTATGACTCTGAAAACAGCTTCTTGTGTACTGAGTTCGCGAAAGTGAAAGTATGCTGTACCTACTTTTTTCATAGTCCGTTGTGCATCCAAATTTCCATCAGCTGCCTCAGTTTTTGTCTGCTGCAGCAACAAGCCGAGTTCACGTTCTGATTTGCTTATATAGCTTATAATGTAAACCACACATGAGTAGGCATCCAAAATGTACTGAATATCCATATTTGCATTCCATGATTTTAGCAGATGAGGATTGTACTGATTAATAAACAACTCATCTTTATTTCTCTTCAATACTACAGTATTTCTGTTTGTTATCCATCTAAAACATTCTTGAAAATCCTCTTGAGACAATCCGGCTTTCAAAAATAATTCACTGGTAGTCAAAGTTTTATCTTCACACTCTTTAATTACATTCCATAAACATGCTAACATCTGTTTTGCTTTTAAGATACTGCCCTTAGATTCTGATTTCTTATTATTATCACCATCGGTATGTTTATCATGATGATCATTATCATCATGTTTCATTGGACATGGTATAAATGTCTTTTCAGATTGTTTACTGCTTTCAGAATCTGACTTCTTACCATCATCAGCATCTTCATCATGTTCCTTATCCTCCTCGTCTTCAATTGGACGGGATATAAATGTTTTTTCAGATGGTGGTCTTGGGAAATTGAACCGACACTCTGTTCCTTTTTTGCGACAACTTTTTGAGTGGTTTTTGCTATGCTGTTGAACAGTTTTAACAATGTCAGTAAGCTCTGGGTCATCACTTTCCAATGGTAATTTGCAAGAGATATATTTATCAATGAACTTTGTAACAGTATCATCATCGTCTACTCCAAATTTGGGGGCATCTTCTACCCAAAATACACAATGAGTATGTGGAGAACCTCTCTGTTGAAATTCAACTCTATAAAAGTAGTCAATCACATGACCAATTGGTTCAGCACCTGACATTATAACATCTTTAAGAAATTTGTGAAATCTGTGATCAAACATTCTTGTAGTTGTAACAGGGTTACTACAAAGAACTTTACATTTTTCATCCCAACTAAGACTGTCAACATTACGAATATCTCCTTGTTGCTTCAGTATGGTTTCTACAATTTCTTTCCATCTAAAATCTGCAGATGAGAATGAAGCAAAGAATGTCGGTATACCTAACTGTCTAATCATACAAAAAATATCCTTCTGAACAGATTGCCAATATGGTGGTGTTCCTCGGACAGGCTTCATGAACTTGATTGCTTCATCTTTTCTAAATAATCCATTTAATGACTCCTTATTACACAGCATTTTACTTGTTACTTTCTGTCCATCTGAAAAAACTGACCCTTTCCGTAACGATATCTGTACATTTGACATGACCCTATCTAGTTCAGACATATACTGGCTAAAGAATATGTAGGAAGTATCTCTAGCAAACCTGTTTTCAACACTCATTAATCTCAGATTAAAATATCTTAATAAAGATAGTTTCTCTTCTCTGTCCTCATTCCAAGTGTTTTTACCTGTAGGGTAATGCACTGGAAAGGTTTTTGCTTCAATGCCGTTTTCTTTCAGTAAACTGACTGGATTATTTCCTTCTGCAGGCGATAAATCAAACTCTTGATCAAACAATAAATCCAATGCTTCCTGTGCAATGTCAGCAGGCTGTAAGCATGTGTCCAACTGTACACCCTGTAAACTATCATCTAAATATGAATCAACTGCATCTTCCTGTTCTTTTTTATCTGATTTGTCCTCCAAGTTATCCTCTTTCACTCTGTCAGTTTTTGTATAACTTTTATTGTCTTTTTTTTCAGCAACACAAATATTCTTTGATGATGGAATTGGATTCAACCACTCTCCATTTATTTCAACATTTGAATACCAATCATTCTTTTCTTTTAAAAAGGACAAGGCTTCTTCCAAATGTTTAGTGTCCACAAACTGATATTCCTCATAACCTTTGTACTGTAATTTTCTTTTGAGTTTTACTTTCACTAAACAATTATCATCTTCTGATCTAGGCAAAGTTGTTGTGACCTTTGAAATATCTGATGGTACACAAACACATGGGCCATGCACAGCTTTTTGTCCACCCTTAGGTAAAGCAACAATTTTCATGAAAGGTATATTTAATGAAATAAGATGTTGTTCTAGTTGATTTAATCTGTTAAGTTCTAGTGGAACATCTACTAAAGCCAAGTTGTTAGCAAAAGATTCAGCAGGTATTTTTCCTTTAAGAATCTTTCTATGGCATGTGTAACAAATCCAAAGTGTAGCTCTGCTGGCTCCCTGATATAAACATTCATCTTTGCATTCTTCTGAACATCTATGTAAATACTTCTCAGAAATACATATGTCTGCTATATCTTTGCCACAACCTGGTTTATACAATTCTCTTTTACATTGTACAACTTGATTTTCGAATAACAGTCTAAAGCAGCAAGAACAAACAAATTCTGGACCCTTACTTACATTTTTCCTAAAGTTTTCAATAACTTTTGTAACATCATTACTGTCCTCTTTGGCATTCTTTCTTCTAGTCAATATCTGATCTTTGACTTCACTTTTGAAATCATCATCAGCAGCATATTTCTGTATGCTTGCCTGTTTAACTTTACTTTTGAATTCATCATCATCAGCATATTTCTGTATGCTTGCCTGTTTCACTTTACTTTTGAATTCATCATCATCAGCATATTTCTGTATGCTTGCCTGTTTGATTCTACTTTTAAAATCATCATCATCAGCATATTTCTGTATGCTTGCCTGTTTAACTTTACTTTTGAATTCATCATCATCAGCATATTTCTGTATGCTTGCCTGTTTAACTTTACTTTTGAATTCATCATCATCAGCATATTTCTGTATGCTTGCCTGTTTGATTCTACTTTTGAAATCATCATCATCAGCATATTTCTGTATGCTTGCCTGTTTAACTTTACTTTTGAATTCATCATCATCAGCATATTTCTGTATGCTTGCCTGTTTAACTTTACTTTTGAATTCATCATCATCAGCATATTTCTGTATGCTTGCCTGTTTAACTTTACTTTTGAATTCATCATCATCAGCATATTTCTGTATGCTTGCCTGTTTAATCTTACTTTTGAAATCATCATCATCAGCATATTTCTGAATGCTTGAGTTTCTGACATAACTGTTGTGTTCTATATCATTTGCATACTTTTGAATGCTTTTTCTTTTCTTTGATTCTCTGTATTTAGCATCATTCCTATACTTTTCGTTACTTGTTTGACTTAACTTTTCTTTGTATGATCTGTCTTTTTCATACTTCCTTTTTTGCTTTTCTATTTTATTGAATCTAAACTGACCATCCAACTGATACTTTAGTTTTTCTTTTTCAGTTTTTGTCAAACCTTGGTTTGGTGCTAGAGGTTTACAGACAGCTAGATCTTTACCTGGCCATTCCAAACAAGTTTTTTTCTTAATTAAACCAAAACTATTTTCATCTTCTTTTAAGCATTTCTTTGGAAAATTCAACTCATGTTGTTCATATTTTCTCTTCATTGTACCTTCATGAGATAGTCCATAGTGTAAGTTCATTTGGTCTTTCTCTGCACCAGATTGATTTCGTTTCTTGGCGCTTTCTTTACTGTTTAACGTTACCGCTTCTTTACCACCAGGTAAAACAGAAAGAACAACTTCATAGTGATTACCTACATTATTCAGATAAATTGCTTGATCATTCACATTATTCTTGCTACAGATTTGCTTTGAGGAGTATTTAATCCATTTACCTTCTAAATATGTAAAAATGTCAGTTTTTAATAAATCAGCAGCAGCTATAATTTCTAACTCAGTTCCCCAAACATTGTCTTCTATCATATTAGTACGTTTCATATACTCATTGACTGTTTCAGAATGAAGAAAAGAATTGAACTGATGTGAATGACGCAAGATGTGGCACACTAATTCATTTCTTATTTGTTTAAAGTTTTCTTGCCTGTTTGATACTGCATATGAAATAGCTCTGAATAAACAGTTGCCGTCTGCAGTGATTTGTTTTGATTTTAAAGGCGTACCTATACTGTGTGTTGGCATAAGCGTGGTTTTCAAAACAAATTTCGATTTAATATCTAAAATATTACAAAGTTTTCTTTTTGTATAATAATCAATTGGACTAAATAAATAGCATGTTTGAGTTGGGACACCAATGAATTCTACATCAGAGTTGTTTTCATCCTCTAAAACCTCTCTATTGTTAATATTTCCAATAAATTTGTCAAGATTGTTAGTGACAGAATCTTCATCTTGAATTTCGATGTTGATACCTGTTACTTCAAATTCTGCATTTACATCCCCTTGCACAAAATTGTAAAAGTGTTGGTACAAACTGTTCACATCATTAATCTGAATAACAATGCTTTTACCACAGCTGTCTTGTAAACCAAAACAATTTCTAGCATGCGAATCAAATAAATACATTTTCCCATTTTGCCTAATAATGGCACTAGTAAAACCCCTTACACAAACAAAACATCCATCTGAATCAATAAGAGCCTCTTGAAGAGCATGATCCAAAGAAAGAATATTAAATTCAACTTTACCATTATTATCTATCAAAGCAAATATCGACTCTTTTCTGTTACACTTAACAATCATATCTCTTATTTCCACCATTTTCGGCAATTCTGTTACTAACAACTCTTCATTATCACCATGAATCCAAGTATACAAAATATTCCCTTCTATCAAGATTTTGTCCAAGAAAGTCATATTCCAATTATCAATCAAACTGAGTTTGCTGTAAGCTATGGCTGTTAATGAATTTGCTACACATTGTTTACCACTATTGTTTCCGAACCTGTCATCACCTTGATGGAAACTACCTTGCATCATAAATGGTTGATTAACTGAATATGTATTTTCTAAATTCCTTACCTCATTTCTAGTTAAGGTCTTTCCTTTTCTATAAGGAAAGACCTTACTGTATTTCTTCTGATTATTATTATTATTATTATTATTATTATTATTATTATTATTATTATTCTTTTTGTTCCGCCAAACTTTGACAAATTTAGCCGCGTTAACCGTAAGACGTGTCGCTTTCATATTCACACTTTGTATCGGTGTCATGAATACCTATCCGGAACTCACCCTGTGAGTCGAAATATTTTGTCGGTTCGGAGTAATCCCTCCGAAACCCAAAAACCTTGTTATCGTTCCAACACCGTAACCGTAATAGGTAGAAAAAAAACAAAGGGTGAAATCTGTTCAGGACCAGACCCCGGTTCTTCGTTACATTTGGATCGAAAAGATTCAACGACTCATTGGTAGGGTTATGCCCCTATGAAAATTAACCGATGTCGGTTGGTCACCAAAACTCAGAAACCGTAAGTCGTAGACACCTAGGATCTTCACCAATCATCATCAATTCATGCATCTTTGAAAAATACCTCAAGGTCAAATTTGTATGTTGACCTTGACCTTTGACCTAACACCTTGTTATGGGATAATCTCAGAAACCATTATACTTACAGAATTTTTAAATAGTGGAAAATGTTTGGGTCATTACGGCGCAACTTTGTTACATTTTGACCGAAGAGATTTGACCTTTCTATAAGGGGCATAACCCCTGTTTTAGGTTTCTGAAAATACAAAATCAGGTTTTACTATATAACCAAAGGTCCTAGACCCTTGGGGTTTTCAGTAATGGCATTGGGGACTGATGACCTTGACAAAGGTCAAAAGGTCAAAGGTCAAGGTCATGTCCCAGATAGCGAATTTAGTGTTTTTAACCTTATATAAAGGATTTTTAGTGTTTTTTCGAGCTTTTTAAGGTTGACTTTGACCTTTTCAATACATTTTACGTCTGTTTGAACATGTATTTTACATTACAAAAGGAAAGACCTCTCAATTGTTCAAGAACAATTGACAGTTTAATTTCTTCTTGATCTTCTAAATTAAGGTCAGTTTCTTCATTTTCTGTTTTCCCCTGAATTAGCTTTCTTGATCTTATTTTGCTATAATGAGAAGAATCAGAGGAATGTTTATTGTTTCTAATATCAACTTTGCCACCTATAAAATTTATTTTATTTTTTGAACAACCATTCACTTTTACTGACTTGATATTATTGCTTTCTTCACTACCTGAAGCTATGTTTAAATGAACATCAGGAGGCAACATTTTAAAGCCTGAACTACATACAGATTCTAACTTTGCTTTTTTTGTTTTTGGTGGTTCATCAAATTCTAATGTTAGCCTTATTTTCGATTCGATCTCGCAATCTGACTGGTCTGTTTGTAATGTTGATATGTTTATGTCTTTTGATTCTTGTGTTCTGTACACAGATTTCGGTTTAGTTTTTACTTCTGGTTTAGGTTCAGTTTGCATTTCTTGCATTAGTTCATTGTTAATTTCTTGTTTAGATTCAGTATTGCATTCTTCAGTATTGATTTCTAGTATTGATTCAGTATTGTATATTCTAGTGTTTGATTCAGTATTGTATATTGTAGTATTTGACTCAGTATTGTATAATCTAGTATTTGGTTCAGGACTGTTTATTCTTAGTATTGTTTCAGTATTGTATTCTTGAACCTTTTGCTTTGTTTCAATTATACTGGTGACATCTAATGATGTTTCTACCACCAGTTTCGTCTGTCCTGCAACACCAAGCTTTGGTGAGGGTACTCTCGGTGGAGTACAAACCCACGGTGGGGAGTCAGAGCTCAGTGGCATATCCATGCTTTGGATAGACAGGCTTCCCAGAGGAGGTTCTAACCTCTGGGCATTTGAAGGATTTTTCTCACAAGGAGAAGCCAACCTTCTGGCTAAGAGTTCTTCCTCACCTAGAGGTGCCAACTCTATAGAGGCAACACTGCTTTGTCGTCTACTTCTCATTCTCTCCTTCTGCTCTCTAGCTACAGTAGCTTTACTCTTTCTTTTACGACCCATTTTCTGTCAAAATAGAAAATCAACAAGTTAATAAACAACAGACTTTTGAGAGTCTGTATCACTCACCTTGTAAAAATACGCTATTTGATATTTATTTTTCTGTGATTGTAATCATTTATGTTTCCTTGTTTGTGTTATTTGTAAATCTTATTTAGTGGACTTTATGTAGATTTTGTATTGATGATCATTTTTACTGTTTCCCATGTTTCCAGTTTATACTTACATGTATCTATTCAAGCTTTCATAATAATTGGCAAAATAATAGAAATAAGAGAAAAAAAGCTGAAATTTTTCGCCTGCTTTACTAACCATGATTGGTTTTATGTTGATAGTCCTAAAGAAAAGTTTTAATACTAGTATCACATAAACTTAAAATTATCAATGATCCATGAAAATGAGGTCAAAATCAAATGAACCCTGCCAGACAGACATGTACACCTTACAATCATTCCATACACCAAACATAGTTGATCTATTGCTTATAGTATACAAGAAAAAGACCAAACCATAAAAACTTAATATTGACCAATGAACCATGAAAATGAGGTCAAGGACAAATGACACTTGCCAGAAGGACATGTACAGCTTACAATCATTCCATACACCAAATATAGTTCACCATTTGCTTATAGTATTAGAAAAACAGACCAAAACACAAAAACTAAGCATTGACCAATGAACCATGAAAATGAGGTCAAGGACAAATGACACCTGCCAAGGAGACATGTACACCTCACAATTAGTCCATACACCAAATATAGTTGACCTATTGCTCATAGTATTACAAAAACAGACCAAAACACGAAAAATTTACATTGACCAATGAACCTTGAAAATGAGGTCATGGTTAGATGAAATCATGTCAACTTATTTGTAGATCTTATTGTGCTGAACATTTTGCTATATACTGTTCTATATACTGTTCCTCTCTATCGATTATCTTAATTAATTAAGGGGCTTATGCTATATACAAAATCTGAAAACTATGGGGTACAGGACATTCCTGTAAACTAGAAGCTCTAAAGAGCCTGTGTCGCTCACCTTGGTCTATTGGTATGTGAATATTTAACAAAGGACACAGATGGATTCATGACAAAATTGTGTTTTGGTGATGGTGATGTGTTTGTAGATCTTACTTTACTGAACATTCTTGCTGCATACAATTATCCCTATTTATAATGATTGGCCCATTAGTTTCAGTGGAAAATGACAAATTTTATAAAAATTGTTAAAAATTTACTATAAAGGCCAATAACTCCTTAGGGGGTCAATTGACCATTTTGGTCATGTAGACTTATTTTTAGGTCTTACTTTGCTGTAAATTATTGCTGTTTGCAGTTTATCGCTATCTATATTAATATTCAAGATAATAACAAAAAACGGTAAAATTTCCTTAAAATTACCAATTCAGGGGCAGCACTCTTAACAACCCGTTGTCCAATTCATCTGAAAATTTCAGAGCAGGTAGATCTTGACCTGATTAACAATATTAACCTCAATCAGATTGCTCTAAATGATTTGGTTTTTGAGTTATAAGCCAAAAACTGCATTTCACCCTTTTGTTCTATTTTTAGACATGGCGGCCATCTTGGTTGGTTGGCCGGGTCACCGCACACAATTTTAAAACTAGATACCCCAATGATGATCGTGGCCAAGTTTTATTTTATTTGGCCCAGTAGTTTCAGAGGAGAAAATTTTTGTAAAAGATAACTAAGGTTTACGAAAAATGGTTAAAAATGGACTATAAAGGGCAATAACTCCTTAAGGGGTCAACAGACCATTTTGGTTCTGTTGACTTATTTGCAGATCTTACTTTGATGAACATTTTTGCTGTTTACAGTTTATCTCTATCTATAATAATATTCAAGATAATAACCAAAAACAGCAAATTTCCTTAAAAATACCAATTCAGGGGCAGCACTCTAACAACCAGTTGTCCAATTCATCTGAAACTTTCAGAGCAGATAGATCTTGACCTGATATAAACCCAATCAGATTTGCTCTAAATGCTTTGGTTTTTGAGTTATAAGCCAAAAACTGCATTTTACCCCTATGTTCTATTTTTAGCCATGGCGGCCATCTTGGTTGGTTGGCCGGGTCACCGGACACAATTATCAAACTAAATACCTTAATGATGATTTTGGTCATGTTTAGTTAAATTTGACCCAGTAGTTTCAGTGGAGATGATTTTTGTAAACATTAATATTTGCAGTGTTGAATTCAATAAAATATATTTGTTTTATACATTATTGATTTTATTCTTTCAATAAAGTTTATAAATAACATTCCGTCTATTTTTTGTCTATCAGTACATGAAAAAAGAACCAGACATTATCTATTAATAAATAAATTTGTTTTCCTTGACCGGTACTTTTAAATTAAACAACAAACAGATTTGTTTAAAATGTTGTTCAATATTACTCAAGTATTTATCATCTTTTTTCATGCATTTACTGCTTAGTGTCTGTAGCTGTATCATTGTGTATCATTGACCTCAATAGTTTCTTTTTATTCAAAGTTGTAAAGAGTTTTTGGTTGACAGGAGTGTTATATGTGATCAAATATAAGAATTAGTATGTATTTTTCATGAAAAACAAAAGTAAAGGTTGAATGTATAAAATTAAGTCTTTATATTTTTATTTCCTGTCATGTCAAAAATGTAAACAAATCACCCCAAGCTTGTTTTTTCTGACTGTTAATGACGCCTTTACACTAAATCCATTGAATGTTGGATGTGTACTGATTGATAATTAAGTTTTAGATGCATGATTTTTTTTATTAGTTGTTATTGGCTTCGAACTAGCTGTCAGTAACTGCGAGTACTCACAGATCTGTACTTAGTGTCTTTTTGTTGTTTACATGTACAAGTACCCGTGTTTTTGTTAGATTTATTTCTATGTGTATCGATCAGACGAGTTAAGCCTTTTCAACTGATTTTTATAGTTTGTTCTAATATTTGTACTGTTACTGTAGGTTAGGGGAGGGTCGCCTAGTTTAACTCTGCCACATTCTGTATGTGCCCGTCCCAAGTCAGGAACCTGTAATTCAGTTGCTGTCGTTTGTTGCCGTGTTACATATTTGTTTTTTTATATAAATTTCTTGAAAAACTTCATATGTGAGAGCGCTAACAATACCAGACAGTCACCTGGTTTTTCTCTGTCCACTGCAATGTGTCGCATGGGGACAAATAAAGGCAACAGCAGTATACCGCTGTTCAAAAAGCATAAATCCATGGACAAAAAACAAAATTGGGGTAACAAACTAAAACCGAGGGAAACGCATTAAATATAAGAGGAGAACGACACAACACTGAAATGTAACACACACAGAAATGGACCAAGCATCAGACAAAACCCAACGAGAATAACAAATAAAACATTAAATATAACAAAAACAGTGAAACCCCAGATCCTTGTTTTTGCACGCCTGATTGTGATTGGCTGGCAAAATAATTTATGACAGTTATTGTTTGATTTTCTTTATTAATTTGTTCTTCAAATCACAGTTGTTATGATCCTCAGTTTGCAAAGAATTCCGCTCAAACGGATGCTAGGGGCCGTCTTAAACTTGCAGGGAAGTGAGAGATTTTATTCCTTGTTGAAGACCTTACTATGACTTTGAGATGAAGAACAGCAATAAAAGCACTGTTCCTTTGCTTTTTGTGTGTTTGATATGCATGAATCATGATATTTTTTTGTGTCATGGATAGATACCCCACATCCTTTCTTTTATATTACATACACTGTTCACTAATTTATGATAATATATCAATGGCCTTTAGGAATAATTTATTTGCTTTGTTTCAAGCACATTTAACAAATCACAAGGGGAGGTTTTACTTGAATAAGTCCAAGAAAAAAATGTGCAGGGTTCCCACTTACAATGGCGTTTCAGAAAGGAAGTTCTACGCAGAATTCTGGGATAGATAATCATCCCATCTCGGACCATATTCAAGTCGGACCACGAACACTCGGACCAATTCTAAAACAACTCGGACCATTTAAAAAGACAACTCGGATCATGTACGAAAGCTCATACTACAAAAACACAAGCTGCAGAAAGTACACATCTCAGTGGCGGATCAAAAGAGGGGCGTTTGACAATACATTCTACTTCTATTGGAACATGTATTTTATATTACAAAAGGAAAGACCTATCAATTGTTCAAGAACAATTGACATTTTAATTATTATTAAGGTCTTTCCTTTTACAAAAGGGAAAGACCTTACTGTATTTCTTTTGTTTATTATTATTATTATTATTATTATTATTATTCTTCCGTCAAACTTTGACAAATTTAGCCGCGTTAACCGTAAGACGTGTCGCTTTCATATTCACACTTTGTATAGGTGTCATGAATACCTATCTGGAACTCACCCTGTGAGTCGAAATATTTTGTCGGTTCGGAGTAATCCCTCCGAAACCCAAAAACCTTGTTATCGTTCCAACACCATAACCGTAATAGGTAGAAAAAAAACAAAGGGTGAAATTTGTTCAGGACCAGACCCCGGTTCTTCGTTACATTTGGATCAAAAAGATTCAACGACTCATTGGTAGGGTTATGCCCCTATGAAAATTAACCGGTGTCGGTTGGCCACCAAAACTCAGAAACCGTAAGTCGTAGACACCTAGGATCTTCACCAATCATCATCAATTCATGTATGATTGAAAAATACCTCAAGGTCAAATTTGTATGTTGACCTTGACCTTTGACCTAACACCTTGTTATGGGATAATCTCAGAAACCATTATACTTACAGAAGTTTTGAATAGTGGAAAATGTTTGGGTCATTAAGGCGCAACTTTGTTACATTTTGACCAAAGAGATTTGACCTTTTTATAAGGGGCATAACCCCTGTTTTAGGTTTCTGAAAAGACAAAATCAGCTTTTACCATATAACCAAAGGTCCTAGACCCATGGGGTCTTCAGCAATGACATTGGGGACTAATGACCTTGACAAAGGTCAAAAGGTCAAAGGTCAAGGTCATGTCCCATATAGCGAATTATGTGTTTTTGACCTTATTTAAAGGATTTTCAGTGTGTTTTAAAGCTTTTCAATACATTCTACGTCTATTTGAACATATATTTTACATTATAAAAGGAAAGACCTCTCAATTGTTCAAGAACAATTGACATTTTAATTATTATTATTCTTTTTCCGCCAAACTTTGACAAATTTAGCCGCGTTAACCGTAAGACGTGTCGCTTTCACGTTCACACTTTGTATCGGTGTCATGAATACCTATCTGGAACTCACCCTGTTAGTCGAAATATTTTGTCGGTTCGGAGTAATCCCTCCGAAACCCAAAAACCTTGTTATCGTTCCAACACTGTAACCGTAATAGGTAGAAAAAAAACAAAGGGTGAAATTTGTTCAGGACCAGACCCCGGTTCTTCGTTACATTTGGATCGAAAAGATTCAACGACTCATTGGTAGGGTTATGCCCCTATGAAAATTAACCGGTGTCGGTTGACCACCAAAACTCAGAAACCGTAAGTCGTAGACACCTAGGATCTTCACCAATCATCATCAATTCATGTATCTTTGTAAAATACCGCAAGGCCATATTTGTATCTTGACCTTGACCTTTGACCTAACACCTTGTTATGGGATAATCTCAGGAACGATTATACTTACAGAAGTTTTAAATAGTGGAAAATGTTTGGGTCATTATGGCGCAACTTTGTTACATTTTGACTAAAAAGATTTGACCTTTTTTTAAGGGGCATAACCCCTGTTTTAGGTTTCTGAAAAGACAAAATCAGGTTTTACTATATAACCAAAGGTCCTAGACCCTTGGGGTTTTCAGTAAAGGCATTGGGGACTCATGACCTTGACAAAGGTCAAAAGGTCAAAGGTCAAGGTCATGTCCCAGATAGCGAATTTAGTGTTTTTAACCTTATATAAAGGATTTTTAGTGTTTTTTCGAGCTTTTTAATGTTGACTTTGACCTTTTCAATACATTTTACGTCTGTTTGAACATGTATTTTACATAACAAAAGGAAAGACCTCTCAATTGTTCAAGAACAATTGACAGTTTAATCATTATTATTCTTTTTCCGCCAAACTTTGACAAATTTAGCCGCGTTAACCGTAAGACGTGTCGCTTTCATGTTGACACTTTGTATCGGTGTCATGAATACCTATCTGGAACTCACCCTGTTAGTCGAAATATTTTGTCCGTTCGGAGTTATCCCTCCGAAACCCAAAAACCTTGTTATCGTTCCAACACCGTAACCGTAATAGGTAGAAAAAAAACAAAAGGTGAAATTTGTTCAGGACCAGACCCCGGTTCTTCGTTACATTTGGATCGAAAAGATTCAACGACTCATTGGTAGGGTTATGCCCCTATGAAAATTAACCGGTGTCGGTTGACCACCAAAACTCAGAAACCGTAAGTCGTAGACACCTAGGATCTTCACCATTCATCATCAATTTATGTATCTTTGTAAAATACTTCAAGGTCAAATTTGTATGTTGACCTTGACCTTTGACCTAACACGTTGTTATGGGATAATCTCAAAAACCATTATACTTACAGCAGTTTTAAATAGTGGAAAATGTTTGGGTCATTATGGCGCAACTTTGTTACATTTCGACCAAAGAGATTTGACCTTTTTTTAAGGGGCATAAAGCCTGTTTTAGGTCTCTGAAAAGACAAAATCAGCTTTAACTATATAACCAAAGGTCCTAGACCCTTGGGGTCTTCAGTAATGACATTTGGGACTAATGACCTTGACAAAGGTCAAAAGGTCAAAGGTCAAGGTCATGTCCCATATAGCGAATTTAGTGTTTTTAACCTTATTTAAAGGATTTTCAGTGTGTTTTAAAGCTTTTCAATACATTCTACATCTATTAGAACATGTATTTTACATTACAAAAGGAAAGACCTCTCAATTGTTCAAGAACAATTGACAGTTTAATTAAGGTCTTTCCTTTTACAAAAGGGAAAGACCTTACTGTATTTCTTCTGTTTATTATTATTATTATTATTATTATTATTATTATTATTCTTTTTCCGCCAAACTTTGACAAATTTAGCCGCGTTAACCGTAAGACGTGTCGCTTTCACGTTCACACTTTGTATCGGTGTCATGAATACCTATCTGGAACTCACCCTGTTAGTCGAAATATTTTGTCGGTTCGGAGTAATCCCTCCGAAACCCAAAAACCTTGTTATCGTTCCAACACTGTAACCGTAATAGGTAGAAAAAAAACAAAGGGTGAAATTTGTTCAGGACCAGACCCCGGTTCTTCGTTACATTTGGATCGAAAAGATTCAACGACTCATTGGTAGGGTTATGCCCCTATGAAAATTAACCGGTGTCGGTTGACCACCAAAACTCAGAAACCGTAAGTCGTAGACACCTAGGATCTTCACCAATCATCATCAATTCATGTATCTTTGTAAAATACCTCAAGGCCATATTTGTATCTTGACCTTGACCTTTGACCTAACACCTTGTTATGGGATAATCTCAGGAACGATTATACTTACAGAAGTTTTAAATAGTGGAAAATGTTTGGGTCATTATGGCGCAACTTTGTTACATTTTGACTAAAAAGATTTGACCTTTTTTTAAGGGGCATAACCCCTGTTTTAGGTTTCTGAAAAGACAAAATCAGGTTTTACTATATAACCAAAGGTCCTAGACCCTTGGGGTTTTCAGTAATGGCATTGGGGACTCATGACCTTGACAAAGGTCAAAAGGTCAAAGGTCAAGGTCATGTCCCAGATAGCGAATTTAGTGTTTTTAACCTTATATAAAGGATTTTTAGTGTTTTTTCGAGCTTTTAAAGGTTGACTTTGATCTTTTCAATACATTTTACGTCTGTTTGAACATGTATTTTACATTACAAAAGGAAAGACCTCTCAATTGTTCAAGAACAATTGACAGTTTAATTATTATTATTATTCTTTCCGCCAAACTTTAACGAAATTTCCCAAAAAAAGTACACGACATGTTGAAATGATATTAGGTATCTAGTATCGGTTGACCAAAAGCTATCTTGTGGTGAGGGCACGACCCCGTAACATTTCCTTTATAGGGGTTATCTCCCCTAACACCGAAAACCTTGTTATCATTCTAACTCCATAACCATAATAGGTAGAAAAAAAACAAAGGGTGGAATTTGTTCAGGAACAGACCCTGGTGCTTCGTTACATTTGAATCGAAAAGATTCAACGACTCATTGGTAGGGTTATGCCCCTTTGAAAATTAACAAATGTCGGTTGGCCACTAAAACTCAAAAACTGTAAGTTGTAGCCACCTAGGATCATCACCAATGATCATCAATTCACATGAACATGAAAATTGACCTAAGGTCAAAAGTCAAGGTCATGACCTATATTTTGACCTTAGCTTGTTATCGGATTTACTAAATAACCGTAAAAGATGGCTGATAAAATGTAACGAAGAAAATATGTGTCTTGTCGAGATCTACATGTGTTATGTTGGGTTGAAAATCATTGGACCAACTGTTATGGAACTAGGGCACCAAAACTATTTTTGGGGTCCGAAATGATGATTGTTTGCTTGTAACTCAAAAGTGGTTAGAGATAGAAAGAAACTTTGAATTGCAAAAATGATCAGCATAATAAGATCTACAAAGTTAGGTCAAGGTCAGAGGTCAAGTCCCTAGCAACGACATAAAACACCTTAGCAACCATATATTTTTGAACTTAGAAGGCTATGAATAATATAAATATGACATTTTTATTACTGGAAATGACATTTTTGTCCCTAGCAACGACATACAAGTCCTTAGCAATCACTTATTTTTTTTTACTTTAAATACTATGAATAGTACATATGACATTTTTAATAACTTATTTTAATATATTTATCCTTAGGAATGATTTTTGCCCTAAGCAACCACTTATGAACATAAAAGTCCTTAGAAACTATATATTTTTTAACTAAGAAGGCAATTAATAAAAGAAAAAAGGAAAGACCATTCAATTGTTCATGAACAATTGACTTTTTAATTTTCTATGCTGTGTTTGTAAACTGTTGTTTGTTTTTTCGACGTTTTTCCTTTTTTCCTATCGCACTATCACTTTATTTTTGACATATTATTGTAATATTCCGTTTTCACTCAATTTCTTTCCAATGTTTTAATGTAAGTAATACGATGTTTCAAATGTCAGATTCAATATTTTGGTCTAAAATGTTCTACTTTTTTTAAATAATGCGTTTGCATTTTTGTTGTTTCATGGACGTATATCAACCCTTTATTAATCCAATATTTGCCTAAATCTGTTCACACTACAATTATATTTTACACCCAATGATATCTATAAAATACCTCTAAAAGCTAAATCTTGTAATATCTTGGCTCATATCTTTTTAAAGATTGGAGTTGGGTTTATTTTTGGCATTATTTGCGTATTGCCTCTTTAAAAAGATGTTTAAAGTCCTTATGCGCTGATGAAAGACAACATTTGAACATTCAATAACTGATATATGTCAGGGCTCTCCTGAACAATTAAAAGATATTAAGATATTGAATAATTTCAGGATTGTATGATACTTTTCGCTTTTAGGATATAAGAGACCAATATGCATCATTTCAAAACCTTTGAATTTTATGCAAACGCCTATAACTTTTTAAGAAATTCCCTTTCTGTAGAATTTATACAAATAAGTTATATGCAAGTGTTATTAATACTCCAAGGTTAATACAAAAAGAGGAAGTGAATATACAAAAGAGGGATGAAAGATACCAGAGGAGGAGTCAAACTCAAAGATAGAAAATAAACTGACAACGTCATGGCTAAAAATAAAAAGACAAACAGACAAATAATAGTACAGAAGACACAACATAGAAAACTACAGAATAAGTACACAAACTGGTGAAATAAAACGCTATTAATAACGGAAAGAGCGAAAAACAACTGTTACATTACAGACTTGGTACAGGCATTTTCCAAAGTAAATGGTGGTTAAACCTGAACCTGGCTTCCAATCTAGCGGAAACTCCTACTTGTACGATATCTTTTCATAATAACGTAATAACCTACATATGTAGACTTTAACTTAGACAAATTACAAATACAAAAGTATTCATCTAGAAATCTTTGGCTCATTTCTAAATTTAGTCTGACAGTGTTTGAAATATATGTAAGACAAAATTTAACTTTCACGTAAATCTGAATATCTTACCTCCTTGACATGTATGTGTAATTAAGATCTTTCTCCAAGGTGAGGAAGACCTTAGTGTTAAGGTCTTTCCACTTCGTGCGGAAAGTTCTTAATGTTTTTCATTTTATTTTTTACATGACCTCTCCCAGTTTGTATCAAGTTATCAAGACAAAATGTGGATCATCGATTATAATGAGTTACAAGATTGCCCTGTGTAGGATTTCGTCGTCCTCTTTCGAAGATATCGTCCTTTCAATAGGTCTACATGATACCTCTCTTAGTTTATGAATATGTCATGGCTTTATTTAAAAAATAGGTAAATCTCTGAGGCTCCGATGGATTTCATCATTTCCTCTGAGAATTATATCCTTTTGAAGAAATTTCTTTTATTTGCATTTTTCTTCAAAATTATAACAGATAGAATATATTTAAAAATAACAACCTGCACATGAACGAATGGCAATGTTGATAAATATAACAATTATTCTGTTATCTACCCTCAATACAGTAGATTCATTCATTTTCGTGGGTAGCAATTTTCGTCGATTGAGGAAACTTTGCATCGTGGTCTTGTCAAAATCTGCATAAAAGACTATAGGAAATTTGTAGTTCGTTAAACGTTTAATTTCATGGATCAACTGCAACAACGGAATCCACGAAAATTGGTATCTCAGCAGATTTGAAATATCTGTCGTTTTACAAATAATGCAGTTTGAAATTTTGCGGAATCAAGAAAAGCTTACCACCTGACATTTTCAGAAAATGAAGATTTCGCATGGTTATAATTATGTTTGACTAATAACCAAAACATTCAATGCAAAACAAAAATCAATTTAAATTATTATCCTATTTTACTTTGAGTTCATAAGTTTTATTTATACATTTGATGTTGCATCATTTTTGACATTTTTTTTATCCCAGGGGGAAAGGTGTGGTCATTAAGCGCAATTACATTTAATCTTCTCCAATGGTTAGAATGTCGTATGACAAATAAAAGTCCAGAAAGTGTACATTTCAAATATCAAATTGAAATACCAAAACAAAAAATGGTTGACTGGGGATATGGAGTGTAAAACAAATTTTTGGGTTGGATTGTCGTATATCAAATGAAATATCATGATATGTACATTTAGAAAAATAAATTCCTATCCTACAAAAATGAGTTGGATTGGGTTATTTAGTGCAAAAATCGAACTTTCTAGAAGATGGTGTTGTCGCATAACAAATCAAGGAGCAAACTAAAGTGGTACATCCTCCTTAAGCAATTTTTTGACATTGAATAAAGTCATCAAACAATGGTGTTGTATGTGTAAACCTAGAGTTATTGTGTTGGTCAAACATTATACCTGTCGAATACGGACATAAACTTGAAATGATTATGACCAGTTTTAAGTGACCCGTTCGAATTTTAATGTTAAAGTTTACACGATCATTCATTTGTAGTCAAGGCTCTTGTATATCGATGTCAATGTCCATTTAGTACTGAAATAACAAATAATATCTCAGTGAGTAGATGGACGTCTATCAAGTTGAGAATATTTGAAAAATGTATCTGTGTATTACCATAAATCTCGTGATTTTATTCACCCTAGCAAATGGATTCTTAATTCGAAATGGAACTGGTTCGGGAATTATTTTCCAGTCAAATGGATGTCCTGACGGTTGGACAAGATACGATTTACATTGTTATAACTATAGCTCATCAAGGGAAACATGGACGACCGCAGAAAAAAAACATGTGAACAGTTCAGTGGTCATCTCGTTGTTATAGAAGACAACGATGAAGACAGCTTTATCGGAAGGTTTATCGAAAGGTCTCTCAAACTGTCAAACTATGATGTAAACGACAGGACATTTCATTATACCTGGATCGGAGCTTCTGATTTGGCTAAAGAAGGTAATTGGTTATGGGTAACAGGTAAACCAGTCGGTGTGTATACCAACTGGAGAGAACCAGGTCCAAAAAACGGAAATAATGGCAGTCATACCGAGGATTGTATGGACTGGAGTTTTGGAGGTTGGAATGACAGTCACTGTGCTGGTCACTTGAACTTTGTGTGCGAAATAGAAAGCAACGGTATACCTTGAGACAAGAAATTCAAGAAAAAATCGGTTCTACTTCATTATCCAATTGATAAAGATTGTTAAAATAATATTTAGACTGAACGAAGACTTTCCTGTACATATACAAGCTATTAATCAATTTGTAATTGATCAAGCGTCGTCACTCATGTTGTAAAACATTCAGTTTATTAGTTTAACATATCAATATATTAGTTTGAAAATTTCTAAATAACAATGATTTTGCTTTTCTTTAATTGATTTTTAATACATCATATCTCATTCGTAATATTCTTACTAAAACATTAAAAAACACGTGAAAGAACAACTGTGATCTTTATGAAGTGCAAAAGATTAGAAATGTTTTCGAATTTTATCAATTTATCAAAGCACCAACGTTGAATTTTATGTCTCATCTAAATATTTTTTAAATATTCCCTATTGAAATATTTTTACTAAGACTTGAGTCGTATTGAAGGAGAGGAGATTAATGTTCAGCAGGAGAAACTTACATCATCATCGCAACTGATTTTGTTTCGTTTGTTGTTCATGCGATTCCCGGGTATATCTCTTTGGTGATATATGAATTTTTAATGTGTTGTTATGGTGTCAACTATTTTAGTCTCTAATACAAGGCTTACTAAATAACAAGTCTTGTATTTCGATTACTGTTTTAGATTGTAGTACCAGCCTCTCAAGGTGCATTCATTAATCCAAATGAGCTATAACAAGGACGTAGTAATATGGGTTTAACCAGATCATATATCTGTGATCTTAAAATATATGAATAAAGAGTTGTCTCAAATAAGTGGACATTACAAACTGCAGAAGAAAAGGCAATAATAGCTTGAAAGGTGCATGCAATAAGTTTTAATTTAAAAAGCTTAAAAGCTGTTGGTCAGTTAATTTAAAGGTCTTCATATGTATAGGATATAGTTCTGTTCAGATTAAGAAAGGTCGTAATATGTATCAATTTCACGTTAGTTACTTTAACATTTATTTAACATTCCATAATAGCGTAGCTGCATACAATTTTAAATATCTTATAAAGACCATCATGTCATTCAATATACTAGTATAGGATATCCTGCATTATCATGCTTTAACCAAATACATTCCGAAAAGATACCACTTGTGGAGTGCTTCACGAAAATTATTTCTGAATTATTAATACACATTAAATCAGCAATAAAACCATATTTTAGAATTTATGTGAAACTACTTACGTTGAGGGGGGTGTTACTCATATTAAGAGTCTAAATGATCTGTTACAGTTCTTATAATCGAAGTCCAATTTCATTTACAATAGTATTAAATAGTTAACTTGTTCACCTTTCACTAAAAGATTTCACAATTTTAAAAGTTAACTCAGAAATAGGTTAAAACCAATTTGGTTTCTAAAAAATAATACCTAAGCCAAAGAGAGACAATTCATAGTTAAATACTATCTATTGACTTCATATTTGTTAAGTTTGGAGAATGTGTTTTTCAAATGGAAGTAGTCATTCTAAACAGGACAAACTGTGTTCCACCTTTAGTGACTTGAATCTGATTCTTATTAGGCAGACTTCACATCTTTACATGCATCATGATGATCTAGAAACTGACAATGAGGGTCGGTTAAGACTCAACTTTACGACAAGAATTTATGTAGCAACTTCTTTATATGAAGATAAAAAGAGCTAACAATACAGAGAAGATATTCAAACTCATCAGTCTAACTGACAATGCCGTGGCGAACATAAAACTAAATTCGATAAAAAAAAAACAATCAATTATATATAAATAAACTCATCATAGATACCAGGACTAAATTTTGTATATACGCCAGCAATACACATCACCCAACCCAAAGATTGAGCAAAATCAACCCTACCAGAAAATGGGAGTAATATCGCGGATGCTCTTCGTGGATAGGTAGATCCTGCTCAACATTATGTTGTTCATATTAGTAAATATCTCAAATTGTTTCTGTCGGGATGTCTTTGGAAGAGGGTTTCTGTTAACATAGAAGCTATTGAACCAAGTTATTTCAAAAATGGTAAAATTGTTCTTCTTGTCGTCGTTACAATCCTTCATCTTTCCTTCAATTTCGACATAATCAAACTATTATTTTCAATGATAAACACATAAACTGGAAGCTAGTGAAGTATGAACTGCTTACTGTAATGGAGCACCGGAGTTTTTTGGGGTGCCCAAAAGTTTTTGGTTTTGTTTTATAGACTGTTGTTTGCCTTTTGTTTTTTTTGTCATAGTGATTCATTGATCTTGTTGTTAATAATATCCCTGTCTTTATTTGTTTTTTATTGTTTCCATGGTGTCTCCTCTTTTTAAATGACAGCCAATATCTTCCTAGGTTAATATATTTAATTATAATGATGACTGATACCTGAAATGTATATATACACAGTGCATCAGTAAATGATTAGTTAATTATTATTGAAGGCTTTCATTTTACGTTAATCGTAATATAATTTTGTATAATCTGTTCATCTTTTCACAACACCTGAGATAAACCCATTCTTTTGGATTTGGTTGCTCATTCTTTAATTTGTTGTGTTGGTTTTTGTATACTGTTGTTTGTTCTTAGGTTACGTTTAAATTTTTCAAGCTATGTCAAGCTTCGTCAGTTTATTTTCGACTTTCGAATTTGAATGTCCCTTAGCAATTTTCGCCTCTCTTTTGCATATTCTGCAATGCAATGAAACACTCCTTTGGTTTATCTGATAAATTATAATATACATGTTTTCAATACAAAATCATTGGACAATTAACAATTTTTTGTGGTATAGAACATTCAATTTATGAAGTGCCAATAGATATCAAAGGTACCAGAATTATAATTTAATACGTCAGACGCGCGTTTCGTCTACATAAGACCCATCAGTGACGCTCAGATAAAAAAAAATTGCAAAGCCAAACAAGTAAAGAGTTGAAGAGCATTGCGGAACCAAAATTCCCGAAAAGTTGTGCCAAATACGGCTAAGCTAATCTATTCCCAAATGAGATTCAATTCAATACCATATCATATTTTTTACACGAAACTAGTCAAATATGTAAGTTATTTGAAAAGTAAAAAACAGAACCTGGAAAAATATTGGGATACTGCAAATCTCAAAACAAAAACCCACACAGAATAAGGTATCAAAAGTTTAAAGCAAAGCCTTGTTCAAAGTGAGATGCTGTTTAAGTTGCCATCTACCAGGAGCATGAAAATTAGTGTCAAAATTGTTAATGGGGTTCGAATAACTGTAATCATCTTTAAATTTCCTGATGCTTCATTTTGTTTTTTTTTCGAATTTTTTCTTTGTAATGTTAAAATATTTGAAAAGTAAGTTTTCATAAGATGCTTTCTGTATCAATCCTTTTCTTGTATTAGTTTCTCGTTTTTATCGTGCCATAGAACTTGAGAGAAAGACAAAGTTTTTGCTAGTTTCTAAGTCATATTTGCTTTTATATTGATTTGTTAAACCTCTATCCTGATGTTAGTTTTCTTGTTTAAATAGTCACATTTGTCATGCCATGGGCCTTCCACAGCACTCTTTAATTACAGTTTTGATTTTACTCATTGTTGAATGCCTTACAGTGTGGTAGTTGTTCGTAGCCTTGTCTTTTTGTCTATGGTAGTTGTCTCATAGCAATCCCTAATAAGGTAAGGAATATGTAACAATTAAAGGTATAGGTATATAAAATTACTTATACATGTTATGGAACTTCTATAGTTCTTAGGAAGTATTTGGTGTAGCTTTTCAACAGTCCATATTTATTTATGAACATATGATACAATTGGAGAGCATTATTGTTTGATAAAGCAAGTCCATTTCTCCATAATAGCACAGTAAATTGTTATATTCTAGCACATGAATGTTTGGTGGTATTTACAAAAAGAAAGGGGTTCAAATTTAGTATTTAAATCTGAAACAAAAATGATAAAAATTAGTAGAGGAATGATACAGGACAAAGGGCAAAAGTATAAATGACAAGAAAACAAATAAAGAATCCATATTTAATACTAAGCTTAGATCAAATATAGATCAATCAGTTGATAGAACAACTATGGTTCTTAGTTATTTGGTTTACATCTAATGAATATCAATATGATAGAAATGTTGTTACAATATGTTTATTTTAGAAACAACTTTGTATTGGAGTATGTAGGAAGAATGCATAGCAGGAGATGTTTACCTTTTCAATGCAACCTGTCCAACTTTATAAATACTGTAAATTCAGAAATTATAGCGAGCTTTATTATTTGGATTTAATCATTTTTTACTAAATTGCGATTTTCAATTTTTGCGATATTACAAAAAAAATGTTTAATTCATAAAAAAAATTATCGTAACGGGATTATAACCCTGTCACATTTTTTGCAATAATAAAAACATCACAATATTTTCAGAATTTACAGTACTTTATGCAATTTCCTCAAGTTTTTTCTTATCTGATATATCCCAGAAAAGCATGAAATTTAGATTCAGAACACCACTAAATTATTGTTTTATTCCACATGAGAATACAAATTTGCGATTGTGAATCTGTATAACTATTTTGTTTCATTAAGCATTGTTGTCATGTGGAGCACATACAGTCATATATGTTTCATTTAATTGGGAAATGAAGTATATTTTTAGAGTATTAGAGTGACTATTCTTTGGTTGTCTAACAATCAAACCATGGATGCTAATGAAACATAAATGTAATGAGATTATGAAATAATTTAATTTTGAATGTAACTCGTCTTCTGATTGGCTGAGGTCATTTTGTTATCAGCCCATAGACATAATTTAGTCATGTGACCATGACGTCATCAACGTTTTTTCTTGATTTTCTACAGTTTAAAATGGAAATTAGTATTTAATTATAAGAAATGACTGTAATATTTTTTCTGTCTATTTGAAATAACATAAAAAATGTGGTGCACACTGTTAAATAACCCGCTACACACGTTATTCAGTGTGCACCAAATTTTTTACGTGATTTCTTAATACACAGAAAAAATATTACAGTCATTCCTTAAATAATACAGGTGTAAGTATACATGCAAAGTATAAATAATGTATATAAACTGCAGCTTCTATCCTTATAAGTTACCTTAAAAAAATATTATTCATTACGCTAATGTTTAAATGCAATACTAAATTCACAATATATAGCAAAACACCGTAGCTACCTTGGAACCATCATGTGGTCTTTTACTATAATATAACATCTGTTTGGTTTGAATATATTCTGGTTACAGTAAGAATTTCATTTATCATAGTTTATGTAAAATTATCCATAAATAATGTGACATTGAGGTAATGATATAAATTCAACAAGAGTAATGAATTTAGGTTTAAATTTCACCGATATAATAATGAGGTAATTTTAAATTCTGATTTCAGTGACTAAATGATTTTCAAACAGAAAAAAACGCTCATTATTGACTACATGCATGATACAATATGTGAAAAAAAGATAAGTGAATAAACATAATAAACCAAATAATAAATATTACCAACAATTAAATAATGAGACTAAATCTATAATTTTGTTACAGACAGTAGTTCTCATAAATGCATTACTACGATTGCAACCGTTGTACATTTGCAGTAAAATAAAACCCTAAGGATATATGAGATGACCATACTTTATCAAATGTGTTCCTTATATAAAATCAATTCATATTGTTATAGCAAGCAACCAAAACTAACCTGGTATCATAAACTAAATGAAAGAAAAAAGGAAGATTCTGATTTCTCTATTAAAACTCATCAAACAAACCATGCTTATAATTTGGTAAACCAGACATGTGTTTGGGCTTCATAAGATGCTCAAATTAAACACATTTTTTTTTTAGATAAAAGCAATAAAAGTGACCAGCACAACTGTATGTAGGATAATAAAATAAACATTTAGTAATACGTAAAATGTTTCAACTTGCGTCCTTAATATAAATGCTTGTTGGGTTGCTATCTCAGTTAAATATGTCCCAAATCTTTCATACAAATTTTTTGGTTTGAAAATTATGTAAAAATATGAAATAAAATCAACAAAAATTAAAACAATATATAAACTTAAACTGAAAATAAATACATATTTTATCATATGTTATTTTTAAGTTACTTTAGATTTTAAAATAAAATAGGCTTTAATGGCTTCACTAATCTCCTTCAAGCATTCCTCTATTTTTGTTCTGATTTTATGTTAATACATTTACAACTCTTTATATTAGGAGTAAATGGACGTAATATGAATGCCAATGAGACAACATTCCATCCAAGTCACAATGTGTAAAAAGTAAACCATTCAAGGTCAACATACAAAACAGAGCTTAATGCATACACAGTGAAATTGATAATTTACTGACCAGAGTAATTGTGATAATGCCCAGTACAGGTTACAGATATAATATGTCTCCTTTGTTATTACTTTAATTTCATATACACGTATTAGTGACAGCAAGCTATTAAAGAATGTATTGTCATGTTTGTGCAAACAGAAAACCTTAAATCTCATATAGTGAGTTTTAGCATTTTTGGTGCATGAATTGAATCATTATGTGGTAATAGAATCTTTCAATATCTATATGAGGTCTCACAAAAAGAGTACATATTTGCTAATCATTGAAAAACAATACATAACTTTTTCAATGATTTTAATGACAATGTTTAGTTAGCATCAACTTTTTTGGATATCTTGAAATTAGGGTGAAGTCTCATACTAGTATAACCACAAGAATTTTTTATGTAACATTTGTTATCGTTCACGTAACCACTTAATCAAAAGTTATTTATAAAATCTAAGAAAGTATCAAAGCAAAAGAATAATACTATAAATTCAAAGTACTTTTGTTAATCAAAAGCATTTTTAATCTCATTCAAATGCAAACTAAACCAAGATAAGAACAAGTAGTAAGAAAAGAAGGAAAAAACATACCTATACTAGCAGTTATCATTTAATAATGCTATATAAATCCACACTTATATGGGAACTAACATTGAGAACGGAAACAAGTTATGTGTCAAAGAGACAAGAACCCAAACAAAGAGCAAAACAAACCACAATACTGCGTAGAAAGTGATAGTAAGAGACAGAAGCATTTTAAAGCACTATGTATTAATGTTTAAGCAGCAGCATAAACAGGTATTGAGTATATAGTTATAAATATTTACATTATAACAACCTAACAAGTGCACATGTTAAAAGTATATCATCTGTTTTGATAAAAAAAGTAGCCTAACAACACTATGTCTTATAACATCTGTATAACTTATCAACACTTATCATAAAATATAGACCCAACATCTTGTTGGAAATCAAATTTAAGACATCAAAAGATTTATCAATTTTTAACAAAATTTAAACTGACACTGCGACTTGCCCTGTTTTATCTGATTAATACAACTGTTGTTCATGAAGTGCCCTTTAATATCATCGGTTGGAAGGTTTACAACACCAACTTCTATTCCAATTTATATGAGTTTCCAAAAGAAGGCCTCTTCAAATTTAACTTGAGATTTTTCTTAAAACTAGCTGATGCAAAAAGTTCTAGATATCACTTATTCTTTAACTAGTAAATGGAACTAGGAAACCATTCATTCATGTTATATTATGTTACAATTTACAAAAAAAAGTATTTTTGGTATAAAAATCAAATCAAAACAAAAATGTCTTAGCACCATATACAATGATATAATCTAAGTTATAACATTTGACAAGAAAAACTTGGCCTAAATCGTTAACAAATGTAATCTCTTCACAAATATTCCAATCGATCTGTTTCTTTGCTGGTTTAATCAGTATACAAATGTATGGATCTGTTTTCTAGCAGACATGCTGGTTCTTGTCGTCCTGGTTTTCAAGCTACCATTTGTGATTGGTGATTTTCTGTAAAATAAATAATATTGAAAATGAAGATGTGAATTTTACAGCATCATGACTAGTTATACATGCAAATAAAAATAAATATAAGAAATAATTTATATCCGCTAATTTGAATAATTTAGAATTTTTTTTCTAAGGAAACAATGGAATTACCGTACAGATGTAATTAAAGGCAAAGAATATCACTGATCGCTAATAGTCAATTAATAGATTTGGTTGTATGATTATTTGGAGCAGAAACTGCTTACCACTCTGGAACACCTGATTTGATTTGTTTTGGTTCACTGTTGAATCAATCTGATTAAAATACAGATGTCAAAGCTTTGCTTACAAGAATCTGACAACACTCACTTTGACAATCTTAACTGGTTATGCTTACATCAGTCAATATAATGTCTGCCTTTATAAAGTTTTGAAGGTGTGTATCAATCCAACAGAACCATATAATCCTAAAATGTTTCTTAAACAGAGAGTAGATCTATAGTATTTTTTTTTATGTTTTTTTTTTAATTTTCAATCATAAGCATGCATATGGCATACAAAATCTTAGGGAGAGCATAGCGTACAATAATTTTACGAGTTGGATGTTACTGACATGCTATCTTCAAAACCTAGAAGCACTGACTAGTGAATTAATTATAGTTGTTGAATTGATTAGGTTCCCCCCCCCCCCATGTACAGGAAAAATGGGTATGTTGAAGGGATTTCAATTGATATCTCTGACTTTGGAACAAAATCTTACCTCCTAGAAGCTCTGTCTTGTAAAGTATTGGGTGTTAAAGCAGCAAGGGCTTTCATATTAGCTGTTAATGCTTCTACTTCTCTTTTCAGTCTGGTAGGGGTCTCAAACTGTTCCTGCCTACTGAAAATAAATTTAAGATCAGAAAAGCATATACATTTACAAGTTCATGTATGAATCTTCACAATTGTCAACCCTAGGATTTTTTGTCCATTATGGTATTGGTAATTTCCAGATGTTCTGCAATAAAAGCATAACAGTGTGTTGCTGTGTTTGTTTGTTTTACAATTCAACATTGGCTAGTGGTATAGGGGAGGGTTGAAATCTCACAAAACATGTTTAACCCCCGCCACATTGTTGTGCCAGTCCCAAGTCAGGAACCTCTGGCCATTGTTAGTCTTGTATTTTTTAAAATTTATTTTGACATTTGTATATCTTTCAGAGTTAAGTGTGGCATACATTTTCACTGAACTATGAATATGAAGTTGTATCATGAGTGTCACAGTCTGCACTGTTAGCCACTAGTCCCAGACTAGTGAAATGTTATATGGACTAGTAAGTTATTGCAAAACTTTGTTTGGAACTTTGGACCAATAAAAAAAATGTTGGAATATTGGTCTTTGGGCTTGTAGTTTAAAAAGTTTTGGGTGCAGACTGGTGTCAATAAGCCAACTCTCAATCAAAATGCATAAAAAGTTAACAATTAAAGGTTAAATAAGGCCTTTACCAAATAGCCTTGGCTCATACCAAACAGCAATCTACAAAGGGCCCCAAAATTACTAGTGTTGTGTCAGTTGAAGAATTCAAACAGAAAAACCAACTGACACTGTCAAATCCTTAGAAAACAAGAATGTGTCCAAAGTACACAGATGCCCCACTCGCACTATCCTTTTCCATGTTCCATGGACCGTGAAATTGGGTAATTATCTAATTTGGCATTAAAATTAGAAAGATCATATCATAAGCAACAAGTGTACTAAGTTTCAAGTTGATTGGACTTCAGTTTCATCAAAAACTACCTTGACCAAAAACTTTAACCTGAAACTCCCACTTTCATTTTCTATGTTCAGTGGACCGTAAAATTGGGGTCAAAAGTCTAATTTGGCTTAAAAATTAAAAAGATCATCTCATAAGCAACAAGTGTACTAAGTTTCAAGTTGATTGGACTTCAGCTTCATCAAAAACTACCTTGACCAAAAACTTTAACCTGGACGGACGAACAGAACCACAGATGGACGGACGGAAGAACGGAGCCACAGACCAGAAACATAATGCCCTCTACTATCGTAGGTGGGGCATAAAAATGTTTAACAAACAAACAACAACCACAACCACTTTAGCATGTTTAGTCTTAACTACGTTTTTTTCAAGGGGCCAGCTGAAGCACTTTGGGGTGACCTCCAGTTAAGAGATTTTTTCATTGTGTTGAAGACTCATTGGTCTTAATGATTGGTGGCCATTGGCCATTTTCTGCTCTTTGGTCATGTAGTTACCTTTTTGACACATTCCCTACAATTACCTACATACATATATATACATTTGTTTGTCTGATTTAATTACACAAAAATGTAAACTAACCATGCTCTAGACTGTGTGACTGTCTTGATTCCTTTGTGTTTCCGTGGTGTCTCAATGGTAAAAGGAGAGTACATTTTAACATCTCTGTAAGCCATCTGATTGGCTGATTTCCCTGCACTCTGTGTTGTCTTCTTTGTCTTACGTAAAGGAGTTGTGGGTTTATCATCTTGTAACCTTTTCCTCTGTCGTGTTGATGATCGAAATTTCTAGTGTGAAAATAAAACATAGAGTAATTATTCTTTTAGTTCTGAAATTATTAACAGAGTAAGGCAACAATGGTATACTTTGGCTTAGATCTGACAATCAATACATGTACAAATTTTATAAAAAAAGGAACTATAATGTGAACAATGTTGAAAACCCATTGGTTGCCTTCAGTTGTTTTGTGCTCTTTTGGCACATGGCCCATTTCCATCATGTCCATTCTCTATTCGTAATTTTAAATACATTGTTGACTCAACAAAGAAGCTGTATAACAGGACAAGTCATGTATCATGCAAGTACAAATTAACTGTTGACACAAAGAAAAGTTTTGTCTGTCCGGTAGACAATTTTAAGTTGCTGGACCATAAACTAGGGACAGGGTCTCAAAATAGGTTACAAGCTGATAAAGACTGATAATGTAATGCAAATTTAAAGAAAACATTGTTAAAATAGAGAATTGAAATGGGAAATTGTTTATCATAGGTTATTCCTACATGTCCTATCTAACTACATTTCTATAATTTCTACAGAAAACAGATAATTGCTTTAATATTAATTGAAAGCCACTGGACCATGACTTTGGGCCAGAACAGGGCCTGAAAAATTAACAATCATTGACAATAGTTGATGGTGTTGTTCTGTTTCTCTATCATAGAAAAGTCAATATACTAAATTTAACATTAAAAATCCCAGTAAAGTTCATTGATATTGCATGTACAATGTTGTTTCATTTGTAATATAAACTAACAAAGTATTAAAGTTGAAATATACGGGTGTGGTATTTCTATTTTTATGTTTATTGCAATTGAATACATTTTCCAAGGATTTCTTACAAAACTGTTGTCCATGTAAATTCATCAGACAGTTAAATTGACTGGTTTCAATTCACTAATTTTACATTTCCTGTCAGTCTTCTGGATTTCAGGACAGATTTTAAAACACTTTAAAAAAATCCTTTGTTTTTCGTTTTTTTTTATCATGTAAATTTTTCCCCCAATAAAAGTTCCAATTTACTTTGAAAAAGGAGCAAAGACAAAACATTTGTACAAAAATTGACATAATTGATCTGTAACTTATTTCTAACATTTGTTAAATGTGTGATTTTTTCCCACTTAAATATACACATATAATTACCATTTTTTACAATTTAGGAAAGAAAATTGGCCATTAAAATTTAAATATCATGAATATGGGATGGCTTATTTTAAAGTGGCAAAACTAGATATATCTTACATGTGTATTTACATACATTTTATGTCAAAGACAAATTGAAAAATATTATGCAAGTTTAAAAATACAACACAATACAATACATGTACATGATGTAGGTGGAGTGACACTATATCATATCTTTATTTGATGCCCAGTGTTTGATTTTTATTCACTATCAAACTATACCACTGATAATATGAAAAGACGTAAGATGCCAAATATTGATATTACATCATACAATTAATGTCACATTCTTCAAGTGTTCTTAATCCAACAAAAACATGTTTGATGGCAATTATCACCTAGATCAATGTGATTAAATATAATTACAGATAAATGTAAACAACATGTTTTATCTGTGGGTCAGATCTGACCATTGGGTAAATATTGCATTGTGTAAAGTGGTCTTTTATTGTGTAATTATTACATAAAAAACAACATTATACATTAAATTATAATTATTTATTTTTAATTTGACAAAAAATTAAAGTAATTAAGAAATCATTTCAAACATATTAAACAACAGCTGGTTAGTAATTATATTTTTTTTCTACACGTAGGGAATATATAACTAGTGTTTTTTTTCTGGATTCACAATTTTTTTCTGGATTCACAATTTTCACAATACATGTACCAACCAAAAAAGTTCATTTTAATGTCTAGAAAACAACTGTGAACATTAATGTTTTGTGTTGGGACAATATATAAATGCAGCTGTGACAAGAAAATAACCAAATGTAAAAGAAATACACCTTATTAATATACAAATAAGAACAACATGTATGATTTTTGTTCCCAAATCATTATTTTTTGGCATCATATATCAGAATATATATATATTTAATATATATGTACATGATATACAAAGTTATAAAATCTTTCTGCAGTAACAAATTCAATACAAATTTAAATGATGCTATGACCGTGTGTGTCCATGCAAGTCACAATGAAATCTCAAAGGAAATAATCTATAAAGTTAACCTTGGGTCAAGAGTTGGTACTTGTAGTTATGATCAGTTATAAATTAAATTGGCTAATTTCCTTTTTCTTTTTTTTGTACAGCTTTATATAGATGTACTTGTCATTCTACTTTTAAAGTTTTCTCTCCAGTTAAATACCCTTATAATTCTATGTACATAAATATAATGAAATGTACACCAACTTACAAAAATTATATATATATAATTTTGTAAGTTGGTGAACATTTCATTATATTTGTGAACAAGAACATCATGTATATATATATACATCATGTACATTAAATGTAATTATATGAATTTCAATGTGTCAATAAATGCCACTTTTATTCATTTCCTGTCCCAAATTGCTTTAAAATGTCAGCTTAGTCAAAATGCATGAAAGAATACACATTGTTGAGAGCCTGAGTCATGACAATTAATCTTAATTTAATGCATCCTCCATTGGCTCCAAAATCCTTTTGCACAGAACCTATTTCTCATTTGAAATATAATGTCTAAAATGGTTCATTATAATTTATAACCTATTAAGATGTTGGAGACTGGAGTTTTTATTAATTAAATGCATGCATGCTCATGATGCTGTAGAAAGAAACTTGTATAAAAATAAATAACATAAATACTAAATTATTAATATTATTAACAAATTCGATGCTTAAGTAAGATGTCCGTAAGATGTGGTATGTTACCTGTTTTATTGTTCCAACAGCGTCTCGAACTGATCTTGTAAGACTTGTATTTCTTTTGAAGCGACTTTCCTTGTTATTTTGTTGAATGTTTTGTATCTGCCCGTCTGAACTTAGTCGTCTATGAGATGGTTTTGGTGTGTTGAAGTATGTGTTTTCCTTCCCTTCCAGTACATTGTATCTCTTTCCTGTTTTCCAAGGAAGTCTGAATGACTTTCTTAACGTGTCCATTCTATTTCTCATATTGGTATCCGACATGTTGACTTAATTTCTTTTGAACAAACCGCCAATTTGCGTAACCTACTTCATTTACGAAAATAAACCGGAAGTACATTAATCTTGGACCTATATCCGGAATAGTTAGCATTCCGTGTTTATAATTAGGATAAGAATTTACTGCCTTAGGTAATAGGTTATCCCGAGACAACTTTATTAATACACAGTAGTCTCAGACCGGGTATCGAACTTTTGAGGGAAGTACCTTGATTTTTTTATGTACACATATTGTCAACAACATATATTTTTGTAAGAAATATCTATGGAGTAAAAAATTGAAGTTTTAATATGATTTTATAGTCAAATCATTAGTTTGATTTTCCCCGATTTAATGTGCTTTTTATACAAAACGGCACTTAAATTTGAAAGGATTTAATCAGTAATATGTAAGGAAAAAAAGAGTCAAAGGCACTTTTTTTTTAATTTTTCAGATTCTGATGTAGTTCAACGAGCTAAAGGTTTATGCAAAATTTTGAATAAATCTATAACATAGCCCATTTACTATAACGATTTGGTTGACCGTTATTGAATATCCGTACACAGATGATCACGAATATGTTTCTTATGAATAAGCTACAATCCCGTCCCCCTTTCAAGAATGTGACTTACCGAATTATTAAGGGGTTTGTCACTAACATTAGCAACACAATGGGTGCTACACAAGAAGCATGCCTCTCCCAATTTTGGAGGGGTTCGTGTTGCTATCTTTAAGTTTTCGATGTTGTGTTTTGTGTACTATTATTTGACTTCTTTTTATCCCTGGCGTTGTCAATTATTTTTGGTTTATGCGGTTGAATGTCCCTCTGATATCTTTCGCCTCTCTTGAATGGTGTAAAAGTCGAAAAAGGTATCCATAGGATAGGCTTTAGTCATTGACTAGGACATATTAAGTGCATGAGTCTGATTGTATGCTTCAGGAAAAATTCCTTTGATATGTATAATGTCATGTCTCAGAAATTATTTGTCAAAGCACATGGTAAAAGATATCTATGATATCCAAGAATATAGGATATATAAAGCCAGCTGAAGGACGCCTCCGGTTGCGAGAATTTCTCGTTGCATTGAAGACCTGTTGGTGACCTTCTGCTGTTGTCTGCTCTATGGTCGGGTTATTGTCTCTTTGGCACATTCCTTATTTCCATTCTCAATTTTACCACTTGAAGAGAGATAACTCTAGAGTATTTTTTTTTATAAATGATGAGGAATTAGAAATAAGTCAAAGACAAAACAATCTGACAAAAAAAAAGAAAAACAGCCCAAAGCCACGAGTGGACGAGAAAATCCCGATCCCGAAAGCGGGCTTCAAGTGGCCCTAATCAATAATGTGAACTAGTTCGGTGAAAATGGACTTCCCACTTCACTCCTGAACATATATATTTATAAATGAACTAAAACTAAAAAAAACTAGAGGGTCCAAGGACCCTGTGTCGCTCACCTTAGATTTTTGTTGACAATTGATGCATGAAATAACAATAATACTTATTATTAAAAGAAACTTTGTGAACCAAAATCTTATCTTTCTTGTGATTGAACTACTTTCAACTAGTTTTTAGTTTTGAGGTCTAAAACACACTTTTCAAGTATTGTGTTGTTCTCTCATGGACATACATATCTATATATTTGTTCTATATAAACTCATCATCAGTACCAGGACTACATTTTGTATATACGCCAGACGCTATCATTACTGGTCAAGGATCATCAAGAAAACTTTAATTGATTTTGACATGTTCATCATATACAAGTTGTTCAATTGGTTATGACAGCAAAGTTACTGATCATTATGGAGAATGAAAACAGATCAACTGTATCAATCTTTTTACTGGACCCAAGATTATACTCTTTTATGAGTGGTGACCTGATCTTTAAATTAAGATTTAAAATGAATAGGTATTACTTGAATTGAACAAGAAGGTAGACACAGAAAACTAAGTTTTTGCTAGCTTAAATAGAGACGACCTTTATAGTAGTTCTAATATGTGTGAAGCTGCTATTTGTTTGTCTTTTTTAGGTTGTGACCATGTTTGTCTCCAACTCATTTCTTTTCTCTTCTGCAGGTTTTGTTCTTATCAATTTCAAAAATGAATGGGGTGTGAAAAATAATAAAAATACATCAAAAGTAATTGTTTATTATGAAAAATTTGAACACATCAAATACTTCAAATAATGCATTATAATATTCATTGTCTTATACATTTTTTTTTATATATGTGCATTAAAACAGTTCACTTATAGAACAATATTTACATTCTATAACAACACATTTTAAAAGTCAAAATATGAAAGTAAAAACAGTATATATAAAAAGCAATACAGCGATTGTATTATGATATGATTATTGTTTCCATAACTTGACCTTCAAAATAACTTGAAGTTAATTTGTAAAGACTTGTCAAGAAGAATATTCAACAGTTTTTTTCAACTTAAAAGTCTAGATTCTATATATAATTTATTTCCTCTTGAACATTTAACAACTATCTGTCAAAGTATTTGTCATTTTTGTTTCCTTTCTATTCATGGTATACTGAGTTGTACCATAGTATCTCTGTTTTAAACTTTATTCATATCAGTTCTGGTGGATTTGCTTTAATGCAAGATTCTAGAGTTTACTCCATACGTTTATTAATTGTTGTTACGATGATGTTATTATAACAACAACTGAAACAATCTATATAATTCTTATTTTCTTCAGCAGTTAGTTTACTGAATTTACTTTGCATATTATAAAACAGTCATTAAATGTTCTCAAATTTCTTCTCTATTAAGCAAATGTTATCAAATTTCTTCTCTATTATAAGCAAATGTTCTCAAATTTCTTCTCTATTAAGCAAATGTTCTCAAATTTCTTCTCTATTAAGCAAATGTTCACAAATTTCTGCTCTATTAAGCAAATGTTCACAAATTTCTGCTCTATTAAGCAAATGTTCACAAATTTCTGCTCTGTTAAGCAAATTTTCCGATTTCTGCTCTATTAAGCAAATGTTCACAAATTCTTCTCTAATAGGCAAATGTTCACAAATTTCTTCTCTATGAAGCAAATGTTTACATGAATTGTTCATTAGTTTCTGTTTTATAAATGACTTCTACATATTTATCAAATGTATAAGCAACCACAGAGTTGAGTAGAATGACAAACTAATGCAATATTTGATTTTTTTCCCTCAACATTTAACCCTTAGCATGAATTAATGATTTACACATATTGATAAACTTGTACTTAGAATAAGACATGAAATCATAAGAAATCAAAAATGTTGGATTTATGGATTGTTTTTCAATTTGGAGAACTCCAAGTACTTATATTATAATAAATCATGTGGTATTTGTACAAAAACTGATTTATTATGTCTGATATGAACATGAGAGCATTTCTTAAACAGAAAAGTCAATGAATATTGGATGAGATAAATATATAGATTAATTTGGCATTACAAAAAGTAAACTGTACATACTTAATCATGATAAATGTTTAGTATATTATATATATATAGTGAATAACAGTATTGTAAATTGTATCAAGTTATCTATATGAAAAATTACAATGAATATATGTACATAACAGCAAGGATTTCAACATTCATAAACATTTTGATTATTTAATCATAGTTCATCAAACAGCCAGTTAAATTTAATCATTTTGTAGGAAGAGAAATGAGGCATGGAACTTGTGGTCTTCAAAACTCCCTTTTTACATCTATATTAAAGTAATGGCTTTTGATTGTATTCAAAAATAAATATTTCAAGAATTATATATATATACATTTATAACAAGTAAATATCAGGAGTGTTCACATGCGAAGTGCACATAACTCTCCACTGATACAATGAGCATTCAGGTAGTAGAGGTTCTAAAATTTGATATCTCCAATCATTACTGACTTGAAATAAATGGAATTCTACTTTTCTTCCATAGCAAAATGGTTGACCAATCACCAAGGGCCTTTCTGCTTTATGGGAGTCAAAGCAACACAGTTTCAAATTTCTTTACCTCTGCTACCGTTAATCCAGTGTACCTATAAAGAAGAAAGCTTTGTAAAGAAGCTTTCTTCTATGCAGGTAATACTGGATATCAGAAGTTTTGAAGCCAACTCCATTTCTATTCCTACTTATGAAAAGGCAAATCTGTTGGAGTGGAAACCCATTTTCCTTTAAAACCACTCCTGCACATTTGAGGTTGCATTTTCAGCAACCACAAATGTGTCATGTTTTTCAGCGGGTTTAATTTTCATTGTTTCAAGCAAAGCTGGTTTCGACATATAAAATAATCATTACACTGAATCATTGTGTTTCGATGGCTACATATATAACTTTATGATCTGACCAATAGGAATCAAGAACATCTGTTTCAAAATTTACCTTACTATCAAAATTTAGGAAAATTAAGTCCAACAATGTACCATAAGATGTAGTAGGTTTAGACACAATTTGTGAACAGCAAAATGAATCTCTCATGAACTTTAAAAAAGAAGTGTTCCCAGTGTTTAAATCAATATTAAAGTCTCCCATTATGATAATTTTTGGATGTCTTAAATACACATCAGGAAGAAGGTTTGCAAGGAAAGTATCTTTTAGTTGTTGCAATTTACATATTGGTGCTTTGTAAACAAAGACAACCTGAAAAAGACCTTTGCTGGGTGATATTATGTCTGCTATAACAAACTCTAAAGATGGAGTTGAGAAAGTGACTGTATTGTGAAGAATACAATCATTTCGATAATATAATACCAATCCATGAGGTGGTCTTGTATTAAAGTTTGTTTGCTTTTGGTCTAATCGAACTGGTGGTTCAAAACCAGGTACATGAAAATCATCATTTTCATCTGTTGAAACAAGTCTTGATTCCGCAATACCAATAACATCAGCATCCAAGATGTTAGGGTCTGATTTTATATCATTAAAGTGAGCATGAAAAGACCTTGAGTTGTTGAAAACTACTTTAAAATAGTTACTTGATAAATTATACAATGGCTTAAAGCACAACTGTAGAGTTGCATCTGTCCTTAGTCTGTGTAATTCTTGTCGAACACACTCTGCTACAGCTATTGCTTCTTGATTGAGATCTAATATCTGTAATCCAGTTAAAGATGTTACTCTGCTTAGCGCAACATAGTGAATATGTGGTATTTTCCCTTTACGTTTTGATTTCAGACTAACAACAACTTCTTGTAATGTGTCTCCTTGTGATTTATGAATTGTTTTTCCGGCTGCTGGACGAAGAGGAAATTGAATTCTTTCAAAGATCTTATATTTATAAGTAAATGACCTTTTAATGTCAAACATTGGAGTCCATGTTTTTTCAACATCTTTTCCATACAAGTGTGAATATTTTCTTCTACTGTTAGCACCAATTCTGGCATCCTCAAACTTAACCCATATGATACTTGGTCTTATAGATTTAGTTTTGCACTCTATCAATTTAAGTTCACAAGTTGAACCATTTGTGAGACCATCAGTGACTTCAATATTAGCTGTAAGATCATATTTCATCCCAATTGCTAATACCACTTCCTTTGCAAGATTGGCTGTATCAGACTGTTTTTCTGGTAAAGAACTAAGTAATTTTGTTTTTACAGATGCTGGTAAATCCCCACAAACTGTGTCAACTGCTTTAACTTTAACCTTTTGTGAGCCTAATTTAGATATGTATTGTAAATTAAAATTATCCACTAAAGCATTTTCAACAAACAAATGAGTAGCATTAGTTCTGTATGATGGATCACTGATTGAAACAGTTCTTGTATTTAAAACTGCAAAATCATTTTCAGTCAGCTGATTTTGTCTCAACCTATTTAGTAATTGAGCAAATTCCAAATCATCTTTTTGTCTCATTATTTCAGTAAGTTCATGAAAAGAAAATAATAATTTCCAGTAATTAGGAGCTAACGCTGTTAATCCTTTGCTTAGATCATTGAAAATCCAGCTGTCAAATACAGGTTGGAGTTGGAAAAAGTCACCAATAGCTATGATACTCACGCCACCAAATGAACAGTTGCTTCCCTTGATTTTTTTCAGCCTTCTTTCCAGTAAAGAGAACATTTTGTTTCCAACCATTGAAATTTCATCAATCAAAATCAGAGACAAATTTCTGTATTTCATTCTGAGTGTATTGAGAACATCACATGACAGTGACTGGTCAAGTCCTTTATTTGGTTGTATCTGGAAAGCATTGTGAATAGTCAGACCATTTATATTGTAAGCTGCCTTTCCAGTAGGAGCACAAAGAAGAATTCTTATATCGTCAGGGTCCTCACCTTCAATAGAACATAAGTGTCTGTGTAAAGCTTGAAATATTGTTCTGACAACTACAGATTTTCCACATCCTGCTCCACCTGTCAAAAATGTATAAAATGGTTCATGTTTTGTTTTAACCCATGTGACAACATGTTTGAAAAATTCCCACTGTTTCTTATTCAAGGATCTTATCAAATCAAAATAATCACTCTCACTTATTCTGTTGGCATGATTTGTCAATTCTACTGTTCTTGCTTCAATTCCAACTTCACGAGACATATCATACAGTCTATGTTCTGTTGGTCTATCTGGATTGAAATGAACATACTGTTCTGATTCTGTTGGGCCTATTTCAGCATCTTCCATTTCTACTTGCTGTGTGGCAGGTGCTATTTGATCATTCTCATTACAATCATTTTCTGCCTCTTCTATAGCTTTCTCTAGATCTATTACTTTTCCTTCATATTGCTTAGCTTTCTTTTCTAATAGTCTTGAAACAGTCAAGTACATTTTTTCAAATGTTTCATGTCCACATTGCAAATCTGAAAGTTCATTTCTCCATGGATAAAATAACATTAAGCGTTCTCTGTAGAAGTTTTCAGAGTCAGTCTTGTAATTATATTTAACATATCTTATAACCTTAGGTGTTTTTCTTTGGTATATTCTAATACCATTCTTCAGTGTTATGTTGATTTTGTTATTGTTTTCTTCTATAACATCTGCATTTGTCTCTTCATTTTCACTTTCAGATTCATTTTCCTGCTGTTCTGTTTCATGATCTGAGGATTCCAAGTTTTTAGGATACTGCAATTCAAGCTGAGATACATAGTCTGCTAGACACCAGTTCTCCAGTTGTTTTGGTCTACGCGAGTATCTTTTAATATCATTGTCTGATTCTATTTCAGTAGAGTCTGGGCCTAGTTTTTCTAGGGCTGATGATTGTTTTAGAAGGAAAGTTCTTTTGTGTTGTGGAGATGTGTTAATGAAGACAACTTGTCTTGTTGCTTTTGTTAAAGGCATCTGTAGTGTTAAGTATGTTGCTTCTTGTGCGCTTGTTTCAACAGAATTTGAAAAGTAATTCCCAATGTGCCTTACTTGATGCTTCAAGTCTAAATTTCCCTGTCGTGCTTCTTTTGATGCTTGGTCTAGTAATGCACTCATACCTTTTTGTGACTTGCTTATGTATGAAACAATATACACTGCACATGCAAATGCATCTAAAACAAACTGTAAATCATGGTTTGCTTGCCAAGCTATCAACACAGTTTTCATGTAACCATTAACACGGACTTCAGATGGTTTTCGTTTGAGAAAAACTTTTGGACCACTCAAGTTGCTTCTTATGGCCTTTATGTAATTTTCATCATTCATTTGTAACACATCATCTAAAAACATGTCATATGTCATCTGGTCTATATCTTCAGAATTGTGAAGTATATTAATTTCGTTTTGTATTTCTTTATATATAGCCTTGTACTTTTCTATGTCATCATTTTCTTTCAAAGGCTCTAAGATTACTGTTGCTTTCATAGGTGGAAGGGGGAAACCAAAACGACAAATTGGGTGACCTTTTTTTCTGCATGTTTTAGAATGTTTATGAACTTGTAAATTGACTAAACTAGTGTCATTTTCTGAAAGTGAACAGGAGACATATTTATCAATAAATGCTACAACATCTTCATTTGAATTAGTTTCATATACTGGTGCATTTTCAATCCAAATCAAGATATGAATATGTGGTGAACCTCTCTGTTGAAATTCAACCCTATAAAAAAAGTCTGTCAATTTTCCAATAGGATCATGATCACTTTTCAACACTAAGTTCATAAACTGTTGGACACGATAATCAAAATATCTAGAGCATGTCACAGGGTCTTTCTGAACAAGTTTAGATTTCTGATTCCAATCCATTTCTTCCAATTCCTTGTCAGTATACTCTTTGCCATCATTTAATTTTCCTAGAATTCGTAACAAATCTTTCCAGTTAGTGTCTGCAGATGAAAGAGAGCCAAACCATGTTGGAAGACCCAATTGTCTGATCATTGCAAACAAATCTTTTTTCCTCTTTTCAAGGTATACTGGAGAGTTTCTTAAACTTCTAAAGATGTAATAACCTTCATCTAATCTTACAAGATCATTTACAGTGTTAGGATTGAGTACATCTTTTGCTGTCCATTTTTTTCCTTCTGATTGACACCTTCTCAGAGCAAGATTGACCTTATCACTTATGTTTTTTAACTGAATTTTCTTCAACTTAAAAAAAATGTTTGGTACAGACTGTGCTACTCTCCTATCCATGGACCTTAGTTCCCATTTGACAATATCACTATAGTGAACAGAAACAGACCTGTCTTTATTATCTGGCCTTCTTTGACCACAAAATATAGTTGGAAAAGATAAGTACTCTGCATCAGGATCACTATAGAGGCTAATTGGTCGTTGACCTTCACCAGGAGCAAAAGTTAAACCTGCATCACATAGTGGATTGTCGTCTGGAATGTGATCTAAAAGTGTATCTGTATTACCAACATGTGTTTCATTTTCATCTACTTCACTGAAATGATCCGAGTCATGTTCTGAATCATTTTCATCTTGGTTATCCTCTTGTTCTGTACTATTTTTTTCATTTGGTATTTCTTCTTCATTTATTTTTGCTATTTCTGTAATCCAATCCTCATTTATTTCTATTCCAGAACACTTGTACAATTCACTTGTTCTCATCAAATAATGTAATGCACAAATGACAGCAAATGGTCTCACATTTTCACTAAAATCACACTTTTTGAATTCCAGCTTCTTCTTCAGTTTAACTGATATTGTTCCTGATTTCTCTAATGTATGAGGAAGTGAATTTATTGTAGGTTGAACTTCAACAGGCACATTTACAACATTGCCTTTAACTGATAACTGTCCACCTCTAGGCAACTGTCGAATCTGCATGAAAGGAATTCTTAATGATAACAGTCTCTCTTCTAAGGGATACAAATTTAATTCTTTTGGTTTTTGGGGAAATCCCATCTTATTTGCTATTGCAAAGCGAGGTATTTTTTGTCTTTTAATTGCATTTAGACAAGTGTGGCATATCCATTCTATGTGCTGTACAGATTTAAAATTTGTAAAACAATGAGACATGTTAGCAGGAGTATTCATTTTAATAGTTTTAGCATTAACTACAGAATCACAGAACCAAGTTTGATGACAAGAAGTACATATATATGTAGGACCTTCATTAATTTTTGTTTTAAAATTTCTTATGCAGGTATCAAGGGTTATACCGTGAGTTCTTTTCTTTTTGAGGTCTTTTTCATGATCTGTAAAATCACTGTTTTTTCTTTTAGTACTTTTGACTGTCTTTTCTTAACATCTGTCTATATCTAGGTTTTTCTGTCTTGAACTTTGTTTCTTCAAACGCTCATTTTCTAAATTTTCTGGATGTGACCTATATTCTTGTTTTCTGTGGAAGTCTCGTTTTGACTCATGTTTTCTGTAGTTTTCATCTTGTCTGGCAATTTTTTTCTTTTTTGTTTCGTTTCTTTTGAAATTTTCATTCTTTCTAGCCTCTCTTTTAGCAGCAAGTTCTCTTCTATTGAAATTTTCATTCTTTCTAGCCTCTCTTTTAGCAGCAAGTTCTCTTCTATTGAAATCTTCATTCTTTCTAGCCTCTCTTTTAGCAGCAAGTTCTCTTCTATTGAAATCTTCATTCTTTCTAGCCTCTCTTTTAGCAACAAATTCTCTTTGTCTTTCCATCCGTCTTAAATCAGGATTATCTCTTTGAGACTTTTTACTTTCTGCTTCAGCCCTTCTATAATTTTCATCCTTTCTAGCCTCTCTTTTAGCAACAAAGTCTCTTTGTCTTTCCATCCCTCTTAAATCAGGATTGTCTCTTTGAGACTTTTTACTTTCTGCTTCAGCCCTTCTATAATTTTTATCCTTTCTAACTTCTCTTTTAGCAGCAAGTTCTGTTTTTTTGAAATCTTCATTCTTTCTAGCCTCTCTTTTAGCAACAAATTCTCTTTGTCTTTCCATCCGTCTTAAATCAGGATTATCTCTTTGAGACTTTTTACTTTCTGCTTCAGCCCTTCTATAATTTTCATCCTTTCTAGCCTCTCTTTTAGCAGCAAGTTCTCTTTGTCTTTCCATTTGTCTTATATCAGAATTATCTCTCTGAGACTTCTTTCTATGTGCTTCTGTTTTTCTGTAATTCTTATCTTTTCTTGAATATCTTTTAGCATTTAATTCTCTTTCCTTGAATTGTTTGTTTTTTCTTCTTTTTTGCATGTAGTTTTTCATATATACAAACTTGGGTACTTTCATATACTGGTAGGAAACTTTTTTTTGTTTTGTGTTCCTTAGTTTCTGATCCTCAAAGTAATTCTTAATCTGCTTGGTCACATCTTTGTCAGTATCTTTATTACTGATACATACAGGTAAAATTTCAAATTGAGAGTCTAAATCAATTTGTAAACTGGTGTAAAAACCATACAAGTAACTGAGGAGGTCATGTAAGTCAGCAAATCCAATCAAAATACTTTTGCCAGAGGAATCTAATGGATTATTCAGTGCACATTCTGAATGAGAATGAGTGTCAAAAAAATAGTATGTATGATTATAATAATAAACTGCTGAACATATGGCTCCAATCATAATAAGAAATTTGTTCGACTGCTTTGTACAATTTTGAATTGCTTCTTGTAATGTGAGAAATCCAGTCAACTCTTGGTACTGTAAAGCTATTCCAAACAGAATATTTTGTTTGTTAATTATAAAAATCCCTTCAGGAATTTCTATTTTGACAGGAATTTCATCAAAATTTAAGAGCATATTTTTAAATAATCCCTGTGTTGTTAATTCTTGAACATGCTTTCTGTAAATTTCATCACCTTTATTCAAAATGTAATCCAGGTTCAGTGTGTTTGAATCAAAATTTAAAGAAGAAAGTGATAAGAAAACTAAGCAATTACAAGTACATTGGTTTCCCCTGCTTTGATCAGCAAATTTTGTGGCATACTGGTCAAAAGTTCCAAATTTAATAAAGTTTGCATTAAAAGAATTGTAATATTTTGATACTCCTTGTTCTGAATTAGTTTTAAATTGTTCATTTTGGTCTTGCAACAGATTAGTTTGGATAAAACAATGAGACTCTTTTTTGGCATAACTATTGTTTGATTCATTTGACAGAATATCTGTTTGTATGTGACAAGTTTCTTTTAGACAGTTATTGTCACTGTTTTGATTTGCACAGTTGTTGTTACTGTTTTGATTTGCAGAGTTATTGTTACTGTTTTGATTTGCACAGTTATTGTTACTGTTTTCATTCAATTCAGATTGTTCGTGTTTATTCAATTCAGATTTTTCAAGATTATTCAATTCAGATATTTCAAGTATATTCAGTTCAGATATTTCAAGTTTATTCAATTCAGATTTTTCAAGTAGTTTCAAGTTACTATTGTTTGCATTTGAGTGGAGGTTAGTATCTCCCATGTTATTTGAGTTACTGTTGTTTATATATGTGTGGAGGTCAGTATCCCCCATGTTATTTGAGTTACTGTTGTTTATATTTGTGTGGAGGTCAGTATCCCCCATGTTATTTGAGTTACTGTTGTTTATATTTGTGTGGAGGTCAGTATCCCCCATGTTATTTGAGTTACTGTTGTTGAAGGTGTCAGTATCACCTATGTCAAGGTCAGATTTTGTACTGTTAATGGGTCCAGTATCCCAAGTCAAGTCCGTCAGTCTCTGTTTCTTTGGGTTTTTCACACCACGTTTAGCCTCAGCTGCCCTCCAATTTTTTCTTCTTGGCATCTTCAAAAATCTATAAATACATATGCAAATAATGTACAATAATGAGGACAAAATGTTATAAATTGCATAATGTGAAAAAAGAAAGACTAGATTAATAATTACATAATGAGAGCTAAGATGATTGGGTAGACATAGTACCTTTATATATATCATGATTATCATATGTGTTTTCTGTCATAGAGTTGTCACTTGTTTTTTTTATATATATACCTATATATATATCTAGAATACTGATATGCTTCATTTACAGTGTAGTGGGATAAAATAATATATCAAAGTGCAACTATAGCTAATTGCTAAACATGTTGCCTTTGGTTAAATAAGGGAAAGTTAAGTTATGCCCTTTTTTTTTTTTAATCATGATCAATATTAATATGTTGTGTTTTTATTTGCATATACAAAAAAGGTTTGAGAAATTGATACTACTGGTGCATTCCTGTATATTTAATATAGCAGTATTGTTGAAAATGCCATCTACATGTAATTTATTATAACTATCTTTCTAAATTAAGTAAACAAAGTTTCAATTAAATAAGATGATAACACTAATGCACTTACGCTCATTCATATGTATGTGTACATAAGTTTGAAGTTGACATCTTAAATAAGAAATACAAATTGGTGTTCAAAACAGTTTTGTTCTTGTAAATTTGTTTAATCTAATTAAGTTACACAGAAAATTTTACTAATTCAAAGTCACTTGTCAATGTTGTGTCAAAATAGTCAGCAAACTGACATGTGTCCATAAATCCATAAGTCTTGCGAAATCACTTCAAATTAGTCATAATAGCATTGTGTAATGATAGATTTGCAACCTCATACAAAATATCATTGAATTTGATCCATCACATGTAGCTCTTATCAAACTAACTTAATATAAATTGCTACTTCATTCAAAGTCACTGGACCACGACCAAGGGGCAGGGCCTAAAAATAGTCACCAAACTTGTGTTAACTGATAGCAGATGTGTCAAAGCAACACGAATGGCCTCGTCCCAAAAAGTTGAAAAATTTCAATATAAAAACACATGTGGACACAAACATGATGGTAGCCTCGCATACCAAAATTCAGCTCAAAATCTGGAGGGTAATAGAGAAAAAATCTGTAGAACTGTGATTTTCAATAATCTATCAAAGTCAAAAGCCCGTAATTTCAGCAAAAATCAGCAGAGCGGAACAAAACTTAAGCTTGACCTATAACTCATCATGGTTAACTCAGATACCAACCAGGTGCTCCGCAGGGCGCAGCTTTATACGACCACAGAGGTCGAACCCTGAACAGTTGGGGCAAGTATGGACAAAACATTCAAAGCGTGATACAGCTCTGAATTTGGATTGTGATCAAATTTTTGACATTACATGGTTTTTTTTACAAATGTCAAGATTTTACAAATCAATTAAAGATTTCTTCTTCAAACTTATTTAAATCTAAAATTAAATAGTTGACACAGCATAGGTTTCTGACACAGAATGAATGTGGTCTAATGAACTTAAAAATTATTTTTTGCCTTTGAGCAATTCACTATGCTGTTGAATATTAATCCTCAAAAAAATGTTTGAAGAAATTTTCTTTTTATTTATGAAATCTGAAATGAGAAAAATTTAAACCCCCCCATTTTTTTTTCACATCCCCGTTTCCCTTTTTCCAAAACTGATATCAATTCAAATTTCTAATGGAGTTTGCAACAATAACTACTCTTTTAAATACATCATAAAATATTAAAATGTAAAATAAAGTGCTTGTTATCACTGAATGGTAAAGATTGGTTGGTAGTAAAAGTGAATATACATTGTTTATTGTATAAAACAATAAAAAAAACTTCATCAGCAACATTTTATATTGGCAAATTTCCAATGAAGTTATTTACATAAAGTTATTGGCAAATAAAAATAGAAAATGACATCATAGTCATGTCTGGCAAATGTCCAACATACATTATCTAAAAACATTTTAGATAAGATAAGGAAAAAAAGCTTCATCAGCAACATTTTATATTGGCAAATTTCCAATGAAGTTATTTACATAAAGTTATTGGCAAATAAAAATAGAAAATGACATCATAGTCATGTCTGGCAAATTTCCAACATATATTATCAACTACTATTCTATACAAAGAAAGATAACTCCAATTGAAAATTAATTGCTATTGCACAATATTGTGCAATTAGATATTTCTTGCTATTGTGCAATACTGTGCAATTGAAAATTTCTTGCTATTCCACAATACTTGATATGGAATCCTGATTTGGACCAACTTGAAAACTGGGCCCATAATCAAAAATCAAAGTACATGTTTAGATAAAGCATATCAAATAAGCCCAAGAATTTAATTTTTGTTAAAATCAAACTAAGTTTAATTTTGGACCCTTTGGACCTTAATGTAAACCAATTTGAAAACTGGACCAAAAATTAAGAATCTACATACACAGTTAGATTTGGCATATCAAAGAACCCATTTATTCAATTTCTGATGAAATCAAACAAAGTTTAATTTTGGACCCCCATTTGGACCAACTTGAAAACTAGGCCAATAATTAAAAATCTAAGTATATTTTTAAATTCAGTATCTCAAAGAACCCCAAGGATTCAATTTTTGTTAAAATCAAGCTAAGTTTAATTTTGGACCCTTTGGACCTTAATGTAGACCAATTTGAAAACGGGACCAAAAATTAAGAATCTATATACATAGTTAGATTCGGCATATCAAAGAACCCCAATTATTCAATTTTTGATGAAATCACACAAAGTTCAATTTTGGACCCTTTGGGCCCCTTATTCCTAAACTGTTGGAACCAAAACTCCCAAAATCAAACCCAACCTTCCTTTTATGGTCATAAACCTTGTGTTTAAATTTCATAGATTTCTATTTACTTATACTAAAGTTATGGTGCAAAAACCAAAAATAATGCTTATTATGGCCCCTTTTTGGCCCCTAATTCATAAACTGTTGTGACCTCAACTCCAAAAATCAATCCCAACCTTCCTTTTGTGGTCATAAACCTTGCGTTTAAATTTCATTGATTTCTATTTATTTATACTAAAGTTATTGTGCGAAAACCAAGAATAATGCTTATTTGGGCCCTTTTTTGGCCCTTAATTCCTAAACTGTTGGAACCAAAACTCCCAATATCTATCCCAACCGTCCATTTGTGGTCATAAACCTTGTGTCGAAATTTCATAGATTTTTATTCACTTAAACTAAAGTTATAGTGCGAAAACCAAAAAAATGCTTATTTGGGCCCTTTTTGGCCCCTAATTCCTAAAATGTTGGGACCAAAACTCCCAAAATCAATCCCAACCTTCCTTCTGTGGTCATAAACCTTGTGTTAAAATTTCATTGATTTCTATTCACTTTTACTAAAGTTAGAGTGCGAAAACTAAAAGTATTCGGACGACGACGAGGCAGGATGACGACGCCAACGTGATAGCAATATACAACCAAAAAATTAAAATTTTTGCGGTCGTATAAAAATCAGCCCCATATCTGAAGGCGTTTAGAAAAAAAGTCTGTATAACTGTGATTTTCAACAATTTCTCAAAGTCCAAAGCCCGTAATTTGGCAAAAATTAGTGGAGCGGAGCGAAACTTATACTTGATCTGTTCCTTATCATAGTTAACTAACATACCAAAAATCAGCCCCATATCTGAAGGCGTTTAGAAAAAAATGTCCGTATAACTGTGATTTTCAACAATTTCTCAAAGTCCAAAGCCTGTAATTTCGGCAAAAATTAGTGGAGCGGAACAAAACGTATAATGGTATGTTGCGGAATGACGGAATTACAGAAAGACAAAATTACAGACTTCGTTGCGGGGTCATAAAAATGGTTGATTTGTTGAATTTGCCATTCATTTGTCATGCTTACAAAAAAATGTCAATCCTGTGTCATGTTTAGACCAGAGTGAGACCCACTTTTAATGGTTTGAGAAATTGGCAATGCCATCGGCACAATTTTTTTATTTCCCCATTTGCATTCTGATGACATGAATGCTATTATGACAAATTTGAAGTGACAAACTACAATGAGATACACTTGCATCATTTATTACATAAGTTGAATGACATTTTATTGATATTTTTAGAAATAATTCAGATAATAGAGAGAACATATTTTACACGCCTGTTTCTGTTTCTTGTCATGATTTATTAACTGTGAAAGGACATAGAATCTGCTATAATTAGGTAGTTTCGAGTCCTGTCAATACAAATGTTCCTGATTTAATCAATAACAAATGTTTCAATTTTTATTCTATAGAACTACAAATAAAGTATATCAGTACTCATTCCAACAAACAAAACACATATGGTTTAAATATTTTTAATGAATTTAATATTTCCATTGAAAACTTGTTTTTAGCTTCATCCTTCTCTTTTACAAGAATGTTTTCTTGACATCATCATTGATCATTGTTGAGAACATGCATGCAAAACATTGAGAGTAAAAGTGTTTGCAAATTAGATAAATTTAGTTGTATGATAACACAGTTAAATAAATATTAACAGCAAAATAATGTTTTCTTCCCTTTCATGGTCATTTTTATTTTGGGCTTATTTACATTCTAAATTTAGAATGCTAGCAGGCTAATCAGATTTTTTTTTAAACTAAATTGATCCTATTCATCTATATTTTATCTGAAAATACAAAGCAGTTTGTGTGTCCCAATTATAGTTTTAAACTTGAGCAAACTCTTAATCTGCCATTTAATACTGTACCTTCAAGATTCCCACCAAAAAAGGAAGTATTCTGACTTTTCATTGAAGACTTCCTGTTTGCTATATCTTATTACCACAAAAAACTTTTAAACAACAAAGTCCAACAAATATGATGACTGAAACTCATGACACTGAAAACATGGTCTTTATTCTTGTATCAAGTAATATTTTTACTTTTAGTATAATAAATTTCTTAAATATTAATTCAAAACCAATACTTTAAAGTAGGTTTATTCTAGGAAATGAGAACGAGGGACACGATCAAATTAAAAAAAAATCCTAAACTTCTAATATATATATTAAATGAAGAACTATATTTTTTTAAAGAGAAAAACATCTTTTAATAGTTAATTTATATTTTGAACACTATCAATCAATTCTAAGATCTGGTGTTGTTGATTAATTTAGCTCTCAAAGTGTCTGTGATTCTATTAAAGTTTTAAAACAATAATATGAGGCACACATTACCTGTAAAAGGGGATGAAGTCTGTATAAATTATTAGAATTCAAACTTGACATTCAAACTTTGGAATCTGTTGAAAAGAAACCAAAATACTGAAACATTTTTGATGTTAGGGATTATAGTTGTCACATCATTTTCAATGTAAACAAAGGAACGCTATCATTAGGAATAAATGTTTGTTTTTCTTCAAGTATATGTTCATTAGTGAGGGGGGGCAGGACCTTTTTTGGGACTACTGCAGTTTCAGAGGAGAAGCATTTGGTAAAAGTTTACAAACAAGTACAAATCAATTGTTAAAATTGACTATGAAGGGCAGTAACTCCCTTAAAGGGTCAATTGAAAATTTTGGCTATATCCACTTATTTGTAGCTTGTACTTTGCTAAACATTATTGCTGTTTACACTTTATCTCTATCTATAACAATATTCAAGATAATAACCAAAGCTCTAAAATTTTCTGAAAATTACCAATTCCGGGGCAGCAACCAAACAACGGGTTGCCTGATTGGTCTGAAAATTTCAGGGCAGATAGACTTTGACCTATCAAACAAATTTATCCTTGTCAGATTTGCTTTAAATGCTTTGGTTACTGAGATTTTAGCCAAAAACTGCATTTTCCCCTATGTACTATTATTAGTCATGTCGGCCATCTTGGTTGGCAGACAGGGTCATCGAACACATTTTTTAAACTAGATACCCTAATGATAATTGTGGACAAGTTTGGTTAAATTTGTCTCAGTAGTTTCAGAGGAGAAGATTTTTGTACAAGATAACAAAACTTCAAGAAAAATTGACAAAAAATGACTATAAAGGGCAATAACTCCTTAAGGGGTCAACTGACCATTTTGGTCATGTTGACTTTTTTGTAGATCTTACTTTGCTGAACATTATTGCTATTTACAGTTTATCTCTATCTATAATTATATTCAAGATAATAACCGAAAACGGTGAAATTTCCTTAAAATGACCAATTTTGGGGCAGCAACCCAACAACGGGTTGTCCGATTCATCTGAAAATTTCAGGGCAGATAGATCTTGACCTGATAAACAATTTTACCCCATGTCAGATTTGCTCTAAATGCTTTGGTTTCAGAGATATGAGCCAAAATCTACATTTTACCCCTATGTTCTATTTTTAGCCGTGGCGGCCATCTTGGTTGGTTGGCCGGGTCACGCCACACATTTTTTAAACTAGATACCCCAAAGATGATTTTGGTCAAGTTTGGTTAAATTTGGCCCAGTAGTTTCAGAGGAGAAGATTTTTGTAAAAGTTAACGACGACGGACGACGGACGACGACGGACGACGGACGACGACGACGACGGACGCCGGACGCAAAGTGATGGGAAAAGCTCACTTGGCCCTTCGGGCCAGGTGAGCTAAAAACTAAACAAGATTAACAAAGACCAGATGCAACCTCGCATATACCTCTAGCTAATGTAGAATAAACAAACACACAGCACAGCAATACTTACAATAAGACTCAGTTTAAAAGAAACCCAAGACGATGTCAGAATATGTAACAGAAGAAACTAAGCAAAATGAAAATGATGCATAAAGTTACTAAGGCCTGTTGAATTGTATATAGTTACTGACATAATAGCTTCAGATCTTAATTAAACTGATTGAAAATTATGTATTCACCATATGAAAATCAAGCACAATCCTGTTAGGGGTCTAGTATATATCATACCATCTGACATATCATATATAAGAAGACCATACCCCGTATCAAGCCAAAAACTGGTTCAAGAATAAATGCATCTAGGGAAACAGTTTGATGTATATGTACAATGCATTAATCCTTTAGATGAGATAGTATTAATCATCTTTTCGTGTTAGAAATGTCATAACAAAATGTAAAAGTTAATGAAACTTTTTGTCTCAACTTGACAAATTGTCTACACAGTGAGAAATTACATTACATAACATACCTCCTTTTTAATGAGCAGCATGACAGGTGCCTCTACTGGAGCAGGATCTTCTTACTCTCTTTCATCACAGGACAGGTGCCTCTACTGGAGCAGGATCTTCTTACTCTCTTTCAGCACAGGCTATCATGTTCAGTGGTTATTAATGTTCGTGTTGATTATTTGTCGTTTTTTTTTGTACTATTTTGTGAACAACTGAAAACTGGATATCTTTGAAGTTTGGCACGTTATCCTTCTGAATATTGAGATGAAGTAAAGCATATCCATATTTCAATTGATATATAGAGGCTAATGCCAAAGAGAGAAAAAAATAGTAAAATAAGTAATGAACGAATATTTACCTAGGGAATATCTTATTGACCATCTTAAAAAAAAACTATGACGCGGGGACAATAGAAAAGGACTCTTTTTATTAAGTTTAACTCTATAAGTCGACTGAAACTAAGTCAAGTGACAATATAAAATAATGCCTGGAATTGGCAGAAATCTTCTGATGAAAAATTACCTTTACAATTAAAATAAAAAGATGCGAAGGGTTGAAAAGAGTCTTTACTTAATTTTGGACTCTGCAATTGCAAGAGTAAGAAAAGTCTGCTGTAACGACGGTATTCAGTCATTTTAAATACAATTAGATTCAAAGCTTTTTTTTTTGAGTCGGTACACATACAATATATCATTACAAACATAACGTCGTAAGAGCTTTTAAACCGACATAGTTTAGTGGGGGTCGAGAACTCATGTTCAACCTCGCCACATTCTGTATATATGCCTGTCCCAAGTCACGAGCCTGTCACCATAGGTTGTCGTTGGTACTTGTATTTGTTTTTGTAAATTAAATTTCCAAGTTATGTTCAGAAATAGGTCTTTAGTTTTCTCTATTAAATTGTCAAGTTCATGTTTTTCATAACGATGCCTTTCATAATCCACTATTCAGTATGGGTTTTTCTCACTGTTGAAACCACTCGATTGCATATACAATTTATAATTGCTAACACCCATTATTTGAACTTTGTCGGATAGCTGTCGTATTGGAATACTTAATAAATTTAAGAGTTACTTCCCGTTGTACACAAAAACAGTATGAGTATTTATATACTGTTAGCAATATTTACAATGTCTAACTTTAGTAAACTGTTTTGCTGTTCTTCATTGTTTTATTTTTTATTTTAACTTTATTGTCGTGTATGTTTATGCATTTCGCCCATTGAGGATACCTCTAAGAGAAATAAAAGTTAATCTTTTTCTTCTATTCTCATGATTTTATACTGTGCAAATATTCTCATAATGATTTTCACACCAGTCAGGATTTTTATTTTTCTTCAGTTGTTAAAGCCCCAGTCCCACTACACCACGATCGCACTACGCTCACCGCGATCTAAAATAAATTCAGATCGTGGTGAGGTCGCGATATGAGCGGCATGAAAATGTAAATTTTCGTTGCTTTCATGATGCTACTACGTCCTCATTACGCTTCTACAACGATCCCGCTACGACTATACCACGTTCTTGCCGCGCTTATTCTGCGACCTCAGTACGTTTATCAAGATCTTTCTTTCTATGCTCATCACGTTCTCACTATGACCATACCACGAGTTATATGATTGCAACACGATCTTAGCACGCTTTTACTGCGATTAAAGTACGTTCTTTCCACGATTATACTACGTTCATACCGCAATCTTACTACGTTATCAGTAATAACGTCAACATCGTGTTCCATATCAATACAATTCCATTCCTTCTATTTCTGATAAATACAAAGATTTCCGGAAACAATACAGTCATGCCACCAAAATATTCTATCGCCGCGATATAGCCTTTTTTGTGCTAATGCGGCGTAAAGCAACCAACAATCAATCAATCAAAAAACCAAAATATTCTCGAACACGTGGGCGTGGTGGTAGGGTTGATGTAGAGGCAGAGGGAGCTCTGATAGTAACGAATCCTGATCAAGCAGAGATTTCGTACCGACCAATCCAACCTAAATTACGTACAACTTTTTGCTAGTTCATTAAGCTCAAATGACGATATTTTAGTGAACGATAGCAGAGATGACACAGATGTGTCAATCATATAGGAAGATGTGATATGAGTGCCAATGAGACAGTCTCTCCATCCAAGTAACAATTTATAAAAGTAAACCATTTTAGGACAAGACACGGCCTTCAACACGGAGCATTGGCTCACACCGAACAGCAAGATATAAAGGGCCTCAATCATTACTAGTGTAAAACCATTCAAACGAGAAAACCAACGGTCTAATCTATATAAACGATAAGCATGGTTGAGCCGTTAGAGGAAATGATCAAGAACTACATATAGATAAACAAAACCTGGAGATATATAATATATTTTATGTCAAAATGACAATGAGAATGATGGTCGTAGTATGAACGTAGTTAGGTCGTAAGAAGAGCGTGATGAGGACGGCAAGGGCGTGCTAGAATCGTACTATGGTCTTGAACATCGTGGTGTAAACGTGGTTTAGTCGTAGTGGAAGCGTAGTTGGGTTGCGGTGAGAACGTGATGGTCGAAGTGAGTTCGTAATAACGTCGCTGTGAGATCGTAGTGCAGTCTCTCCGAATAGAATCACGCTTTCGCTACGCTCTCGCTACGATGGTACAGCGACCTTTGCGATCTTACTATGACCTTAGTGCGCTCTCACTACGCTTCTACTACGACCTGATGTCACGACCGCACCACGATTGTTTTGAACATGTTCAAAGTTGGCCACGCTCATCACGATCTTGAAGACCTCACCACGACCGTCATACGAGCTTACTGCGATCTACACGATCGTACTACGATCATCAAAATTTGCATTTTTCTCACAGATCGTAGTGCGATCGTGGCCTAGTGGGACTGCGGTATTACTTCACTGTTATTCTTAACAGTAAGGCAACCAGATCCAGGATTTTGAAATAAAAGTGAATATTTTTATTATCTGTGAAATTGAAATATAATAGTTGCCTTAAAAGTTACTCTACTAACTTTCGATTTTACCAATGTATGTACTAGTATTTGCCAGTAGTTTGCCAAATGACCTATCGGTTATTTCTACACGCTGTCCACTTAAAATTAAATAGTCTGTCCAAGTTTATGAAAACAGGAAATAGGAGATTATCAAAGAAATAATATTGCGGTTACGTAGACAATATTTTAGTCTCACCTCGGATGTTTTAATCCCCATGTCTTATCTGATGTTTTCTTTGCCAATCCCTCATAATTTGTACTTTATAACGGATAAAAAGTCATAAAAATCAATTACGCTTGTTATCTCTGTGTAAAAGGTCGTTACTCGGTCATAGTTTACCTATTATTGTGTAAGCATTTTAAATAAAGCCATTACCATTTTACACATCAACCTTGTCCTGTTGTTGAACTCTTGTTTATTCTAACATTTACATCATTTATGGAGGGTTATATTGATTACTGATATGCATTTTTCTTAATGACAGTATACTGTATTGACATGTATTAATTTTTTCATGATATTTATAATTTTTATCAGAGAGGCTATGGATTTTTTTTGTGGACAAACTTTTTGCGGCGAAAAACAATCTCTTTTTTTCGCGACAAGTAGACAATAATTTTTTTCTTTCAATTTTAGCATTACATATAGTGGCAGCTGAGGGGGAAGCAAACAATTTTTTTTTCTCAGAATCAAAAACAAATTATTTTTTTCTCCAAAAACTGGAAACAAAGTTTTTTTTCCAAAAAAAATCCATAGCCCCTCCCCCCAGAAAATCAAATGGTTGCTGCCTAAGTATATACTTTTTGAGACAGAATTTTCCTAAAATTTGCCATGAGGAAGATTTTATTTTGCTTTTTTCAAAAATATAATAGAAAGTATGGGTCACCGTGCTATTTTTCAAGCAATGAGTCGTTGAAAATTGCCTAAATTGGGTTAGATCATTCATGAAAATACACATTTGTGCGCATAAAAAATAATCTATGAGATATAATTTTGAAATAAATTGTGAGAAGATAGGTTTTATTATATGCTTTAAGAAACGAAAAAGAAAAAATGATGTCAACGAACTTGTTTTTTCTGCTACAAGTGAAAAATAAAAAAATTCTCTATTAGTCCAGTATATTTTTTTTACTAAAAGAGTTATCTCCCTTTAAATGGCTCATTTGAAACAATGATTCTAACCCCCTCCCCCCCACCCCCCCCCCCCCAAAAAAAATTATATTTGTTTAAATATTTTGTATAATACAATAAATCATCAATTTTTCTGAATATAAATAAACAGTCTAACCATTTTATTGCAAATGTGTCTCCAAATTTGCAAATTTTGGCAAATAACTAGACCGAATTTGTACTGGGATTGTACAATCAAAGATTGCGGTATGCCATCAATCTACCTTAAGGAGGTTTTGGAATTTTTTAGATATTTGGAATCCTTGTTTTTTGTTGTACATCTGTAATATCACACTTATAATACGACATCGAAAAGAACTTTCAATTGTAAACAATCGAAATCTTTAACACAAAATGTGATTTCGGCTAAAACTTGAAAAATCGTAATTATGTATATTCCTACTCCTTGGTCGAGTTGTTCTCTTCCACACATTTCCTATTTCCATTCTCAGTTTTGATTTCAGAACAATAGCCTAGTGTTTTTTCATTAAAGGAAGTTTTAATTCTCGCATTTTTTTTTTAAATCAGTTAACGATAAGATATATGAATTTTATCACCATAATAATCCGTTGCATACATTTTCGAAACAAAAAACTGATTTTTGGGTTGTTTTTTTTTGTATACATTGTAGCTGAATAATGCAACAAACACAAGTATATTTTTTTTTCTCTCTTTCACGATGCAATATAAAGTGTTTAGAAAGTTTGACAACAAAGTATTTCACAACATGTTTTATATTGCAGCTGTGTCCCGATTGACAGATTTTGTCAGAATTGCTTAAATATTTATTCAAAAACAACATATTTTCTATTTTGTACACATTTGTCTCCTTCTGTTTGTTGGACAAATCTGTTGAAGTTTTGGTAAGGTTATAATACTATAGCTCTTACCAATGCAGAATATAACTTACCCCAAAAACATTGAATATCTATAACGGCCGTCTCTTTTGACTTCTTATATGTAACCCGTTTTATTATATGTCGGTATTCTTTTTCTATGAGATTGGACTGTTTCTTTTTAAAAGCATTTGATACATTTTTGACATTATTACGGGCGAAACTCTGTAATCTTATAAATATATATGCCCGATCAAACATCTCTTTAGTTTCATCAAGCCCTTTTCAAGAGACAAAAAATTATAGGATCACTTAGAGCAGTTGGCTTTGAGGTTCAATTAGTTATCAAAGGTACCAGGATTATAATTAAATACGCCAAACGCGCGTTTCGTCTATAAAAGACTCATCAGTGACGCTCAGATCAAAATAGTTATAAGGCAAAACAAGTACAAAGTTGAAGAGTATTGAGGAACCGAACACATATACGTTCAAGATCAATGCTGTTTACGTTACATCAATGTCGTCTTCGTGCGATTTACCTTATATTAGCATCGAAAGTTCATGTCAAAATATGTTCTGATTAGGGTTATGCCACTTTAAACAGTTTATATTGGGACAAAAGTTTGATCAACGAATATGTCCAATGATACACGACATATCGCTTAAAGGTTACAAGCAATCAAAAGTTGTCAAAAGATATAGCCAAGATATAATGATTTTGCTGTGGCAAGCGAAAAAGTTCGAATTTGTGCAGCCTCGATTTTTTCATTCTATTATAGTCTGTATACATAGTCTTGACATGTTTACAGATCACTTCAGGTTCGTGTTGCTTACTTTTTAGTTTTCTATGTTGTGTCTTGTATACCAATATTTGTCTTTTTGTCTCTCTTTTTTTATCCATGGCGTTGTCGGTTTATTTTCTATCTATGAGTTTGACTGTCCTGCTCTGGTATCTTTCGCCCCTCTTTTGTAGAAGAAAGTCATAAATAAATGGTCATTGTGTTCACTCTTTTGTTTGATCAAAATGTTTAAATGATTTGATGAGACATAGACCACCATATAAAATAGTTCTGGTCAATGGTGTTCGAACCTAATGACCACCATATAAAATAGTTCTGGTCAATGGTGTTCGAACTTAATTTGATAAACCTAAGAAACGTCAATCAAACCATAAAGAACACGCATAAACCAGACACAGCTTTCGTTTGGGACAATCACCTTTACCTTGAACGAAAATTATTAAAATAAAAAATGTTGGTGCTATTTTTATGCAGAAAATAATGTTAACAACCTTGTATAGGGTTTACAAGCACAAGGTTGTTTACGCCAAGATGTAATTAAATGGAATTGAATATCATGCATTTATCAAGGTCAAATTACAGAAATACTCCTAAATCATTGAAATATATCATTTTGCAATAACTCTAAACATATCGGCCTGGTAGTTGTTTATTTAATTCATGAATCATTGTTAATGGAATGGATGATTTCTTCTCTTTTTTTTCTAATCTAGTCTTTGATTATCGTTACATTTGATTTGTCTAAATTGTATTATCTTTTTGAATTATATAATTTCCTTGAATTTCTAATTGTTATTGATTTCACATGCTTTAATTGTTATTTCTAATAATCCAGTTCGATAGTATATTAATTTAAAAATCCTGTCTAAGTTTACTTGATGAATGCATACATAAAGAATATATTCATATTCACAACATCATAAAAAAGAAACTGTCAAAAAACGAGCGACGTAATATTTAATCCAATCATATAAAGATTTATCAATTAAGAGGTAACTGACTCTCTCTGACCTAGGTCAAAATAACAAATATGGGATTATTGACGAACAAACATCGTCCTTCAGGAAGAGATGTAAATATAGTGTAACGACCTCGGATAACTGATTCCCGGAGACAGTTGGAAAGGGTGAATGTCTTACAATAATTATCTAATTAGATAATTAGACAAAAAATTAACTTTTTGTGAAATCAATTTAAAAGCAGAAGTTGGGATGAATATTCTGATGCATTAGATTATTTTGAGGTAAACAGTTCAACATCAGACAACTATGAGAATTCAATTAAATGAGTAAAAGAGAAAATACAAGTTGATACACTTAACATTATCAACATAATTTTCATATATATATGGAAATACCAAGATTAGAGTAGATACATGTAGTTCCAAGATTAAAGTAGATAATTCCAAGATTAAAGTCGAAAATTTGGAAAAAGATAAGAGAGGATGGCCCTAATACGATTCCGTAGTAAAATGCCCCCGAAATGTCATATGCAAAACAATTGAAACGAGCAAAACTAACGGCATGATTTATCTTAGAAACAATAAAAGAAAAACAAAAATGACATGCAGCATCAAACGACAACAACCAAATAACAGCCTCCTGACCTGGGACAGGCACTCACATAAAATGACATGCAGCATCAAACGACAACAACCAAATAACAGCCTCCTGACCTGGGACAGGCACTCACATAAAACAAATATCTAACATAGAACAGTGGTAAAACATGCAACATCAGACCTTTAAGTTTACATCAGCAATATCTTGGCAGACTTTAAATACTAGTATCAGATCGAATTGATTATTTGTGGGGGAGTTATGTCACTTGGCAATGTAAATAATATAAGAATCACACTGTTAAAGATCTCGTGCAACCATTTCATACCAAAAGTTTGGAAAATTTTAAAGGTATCACAGCAAAATCTCTGATTAATTATATAAAAAAATCAAGACTGATCTATCTTTCTTTGAACTTGTGCCCCATGCATTTGTAAATAATTCTGAGAATACTGAACAAAGAGCTCTCATGTTTGAATTCGATCAAATTAATGCAAAAGGCCTAGCTTACATTAGAAATATATCAATCGATTTAAAAACACAGTACAGATCGTATATTATTTGGAGAAATACGTATAATTACTACGCTCCTTCGAAAGTGAAATATAGAACAAAGAGCTCTCATGTGGGAGTTGGATCAAATTAATTTCAAAGGTTTAAATCAGAAATATATAATTCTAGTTAAATGCAGTACAGATAGGATATCATTTGGCGAATTTTACTCCTTCAAAAGAAAAAAATATAGAACAAACAAGCAGTTTGACGTCTGCATTTCCTTTCGCAGTGTATTTAAATTTTAACCGTTTAAATCAGCAAAACGTGCACCCAGAAGAGAGTTGAAAAATAGCATTGATTGGATATATAAAAAAGAAGATGTGGTATGATTGCCAATGAGACAACTGTCCACAAGAGACCAAAATGACATAGACATTAACAACTATAGGTCACAGTACGGCCTTCAACAATGAGCAAAGCCCATATGTTTGTTTTTAGTTATATGCATAATTTAATAATGAATCTTGGAAATTCAAAAAGTATCAAAAATAAACATTGTAATTACTCCACTACTTGGGTGGAGTTTAATGAAATTTCTGTCAAATGAACGTAGAAAATAAAACATTTGATCATGAAAAAAGTGTGAATAACAATAAATTATAAACTTGAATTTGGATTCTTTATATATCTCTGTACAGCTACAAATAGTTGTTAACTTTTGTCTCTTTTGGAGAGTTTTTTTTATGAATTGTGTTTAGCTTATTGGTTCTACAATATATCAAACTCCGAAACAGTAGTGACGTTGCTTCGCTTAACTATCATTAAAGTCAACGTAGCAGTTTCGGAGTTCGACAATATATTATCTGAATGACCATACAATCAATTTTATGAATCGCTGATTGGTACCGTCGACAGTTCATTGACCTAAAGGTTGTTTTTCTCTCTGGTTCATCGAAAGTCTAACTCAATATATGAAAATTTACAGTTTCGTGGAAAACATATTCCCGGAAAAAAGTGTATCAAAACAAAACTTCAAAATCATACAGTGTATTCGAAAGTTGTTTAAGATACAAACAAATCAGACAAATTCACAACAACAATTAGTAAAAAATTTCTAAATTAATGTTTTAAATTAAAAAGAAATGAAGTAAATAATGAATAGGTATATTATTTTAAGGAAGAAGAGGAGATTTTATTTTCGGAGGGAGGGTGAAATCTTATATGAAATTATAATTAACAAATTGAAACATAAAACTATCTCTGGTCATAAATTCTGGTCCAAACCTACATTACATCAGAACTTGAGACATTGTCTTCATTATTTTTATTTTGATATATTTTTTACACGACTATGAATACGTATTTTGTGGTTGGATTGGCACCTTTTTGACAAAATATGCCTTAAATTTAAAAATTTATCATAAATATCAAAAGGGCACAATCGGATTCTTGAAACAGGATTCATTTGAAAAACGTTTATGCTTCAAAATCAGCACATTTTCATGATTAATAAAATTTGATGATTTTATGCTTTTTTTCGGACAAAAATGCCCTAGAAAAACTGATGGTATAACTTACAATCCTAAATGTGCTGCTGTATCACAAGTTTGGAAATGAATTTAAACCTGGGAACATACCCCCCTCACGTTAAACTCTGATTGTCCAGATTTGTCTATATTTTATGTTCCTTTATTGTTTTTTTTTTTATCAGGCCTTTTACGTTAGTTAAATAATTCTTTTGGATTCACAAATGAATTGGCCTCGAGCATCACAGAACAAAAATGATTAAAAAGCGCATCTGGTGCGGTAACATTGGTACCGTTAATTTACAAGAGTTGAACGAACTTCACAGTCCCGAGTTAATTATGAATGAAAAGACATTGTCACAGACAACAAAAAAGATTACATTAAACACTGTAGTATAGATCGATCAATGGAATTTGTGTTTTCCCCGTAATTTGACAAGGTTGATTTCATTGATATTAGAGAGTTCATTGACTGACAGGTTATACATCTCCGTCCTTGATTACCATGACCCTTCTTCAATATATTTATGTAGTTTTTATAGGACATGGTTATTGTCAGATAATTTAAAACATTGCTTTTGACACAAAATGTGTTTAGTTAAAAAAAAAAAAAAAAAAGAAGCAGAATGAGGTGGTTGAATTTGATAAATGCCTTTGTGTGCTTCTTTGTTACATTTGTTTGTCTTTATAATAATTAAGATGATAACACAGTGTTGACTAATGCATCCCTATTTTTGAAATTTTTACCTGCTGTGTCTGTTTATATTGTTCACGCATCGTTTTCAATAAAACGGAATTTGATGCGACTGTCCTACAAGTGAGAGGTTTATCAAGCTATAAACCCAGGTTCAATCCACCATTTTCTACACTAGTCAGGAATATGACAGTTGTTAACCATTCGTTTAAAGCGTTTGAGCTTTTGATTTTGCCATTTAATTAGGAACTTTCCTTTTTGAATTTTCCTCGGAAATTATTTTTTATCCATAAGATGACAAGAACACTGCGTAAATGCAACACTTGTCAAATAAGCTTGTTATACTAAGTACAGATCTAGCAAGGTCCAGTTTTACCTTGTCATGTACATTTTACTGAATTATTGACATGCAGTGCTCATTTTACTTGACCAGATTGTTTTGAAAATTTTAGTAAAAAGAATATTTTTTCTCATAAAAAATAGTTAAATTAAGTACTGTTATAACTTCCTTCTAAAGTATGTGCAGGTGTATTTTTCGCAAAGACAACATAATTTTAATTTCGTTAAATTCTTTTAGAAACATGTCTGATGTTGTTTTATCTAAAGGCTGAGGTTTAAGATGACATGGTTTTTATTGACTTTATTTTTAGCTACATTTTTAGCTAGTATATACAATTAACTATGATAAATAACAGGGTATAAAAGATGCTTTTTTTTCAGCGAGTTCACTGATTCTTCGGTCGTTATTTCAATCAATAATTATAGCCTAGGTTATCCCGACCTTAGATTGACCTATTATTGAATATTATTGAACGTATGGAAAAACGAGCAGCATAAAAAAAAAAATTACTATAAAAATATTTGATAAACAAATCTCTTTTTCATATTAATGTAGTTTCAAAAATATAAAAAGCATTTTTACTAATTAGTCTAAAATCCCAACAACCCCAAACCACTTATTGCCTTTAGAAATGAAGACAATACTGGTGTGTTAACCGAATACACTAGTTCAACCGAATTTCTGGTTATATAATTTTGCCTGGTATAAAGCATACGTTAAACGTTTTTACATCAAGCGTTTAAGTTAAGTTCCAGATTCTGTCCAAAATTTTGGAAACAAGTTAAGTTTACCAATACATTGTTTTAAAATGTGTAATGTATGTTTGAATTTAATATCTGGTCGTTTAAATTGAGAAATCATGAAAATTACAAATAGATGAAATACACAAAACAACCTTTTATTAAAAAAATAAATGTTGAATTTTCCTGGGATTATCCAAGTCTTGTCATCAATGTCATCAATGTCATCATTCCTAAAAAGATATAGATGTATTATCGTTCGCACTGACAACAATCTACCAAATACCAAAATCAACTGAGCAAATTTAATATCTAAAGATCAAAATATCTGTAGACGAATACAAATAATGATTTTTAAACTATTCATACAATTGTCAAGCGATATTATGAATTGTGAATTATTGTACCCATGAACCACAATTTTATATCGAATTCAATAGTTGCATAGTTGTTATTTATCACATGAAAAAAGATTTGAAGCACGTTTCTGGTAAGTATTTTCTAAATATCATCTATATTTGCTTTATGTTAATGCTGAATACATAGGATTAAAACTAGAGTGTTGTTCTGATATTATTTTGGTCAAGATTTGTATACAGTACTTATGATACTATAGGATATCATTGAACATTTTATTTCATAAATTTCCCGCGAGTTCACTGACTCTTCGGTCATTACCACAGTCAATATCATGACATGGTTATCCCGACCTTAGATTCAAATTTTATTGAATATCTATTACAAAACAAGAAACACACAATAATACCAAGTCATAGTAAAACAATATTGGATTAGTAATTCTCTTATTCATATTATTATTTTTTCTTTCTTAATAAAAATATTGTTTCTTAGCAAAAATCCAAAACAAACCCTTCCTGCTAAAAAAATTAAAAAATAGTGATATTTGAATTGAAAATAATAATTTCTGGTTAGAAACGTTTGGCTACTATAAAAAAAATACTCTAAAACTTTTTAACTCAAGGATATACATCTATGTATCAATAAATGTGTTACTGGATAAACAAAGGATTCGGAGTAGATACAAGACTTTTATTTCAATCCTAAATGAATAGTATTATCATTGTCACTGACAACAATCCAACCAGATACCTTATCCACGAGGATTTAGACAAATGAGCAAAGGCATTCAATGATAAAAATATATAAGGACGAATTCAAATAATAATATTTCAAACTATTCTTGCACCTGTTAACCTATCGCACGAAAAACAATATTATGAATTATGAATGATTGTACTCATGTACAACAATTTTATGTAGAATTCACTAGTTGCAGACTTGTAATTTGTCAAAATATACATTTGAAACCACATTTCGGTTAAGTATTTTAAAGTTTGATCTATTATATCTGTTTTATGTAAATGTTGAATACAAAGAGTGTTGTACATGTATTGATATTATTTTGGGCTTCGTTTGTTTACAGTATTATCCCTTATGATACGATAGGATATAATTAAGAATTTTACTTCATAAATTTCCCGCGAGTTCACTGACTCTTCGGTCATTACCACAGTCAATATCATGACATGGTTATCCCGACCTTAGATTCATCTTTTATTGAATATCTATTACAAACTCGAGATTACAAACCAAGAAATAAATAATAATACCAAATGATTATAAAACAAATATTGGATAAACCAACATCTTTTCATCCTTAAGTTGTTTTCCGTTGAAAAAAAAAGGGGGGGGGGGGTTCTTAGCGAAAATCTCAACAAGTCAAAACATTATTTTACTTTTATAAAAAATAAAATCTGCTTGCTGAACAAAATATATTTCAAAACTTTTTTTATTAATATCTTTCTATCAATATATATTTTACTGTAGATGCAAAATATTTGGTGCAGATACAATCGATTGGAACTTGTTAGCTTATTCTTTTCGAAAGTGTGACCAGTTTAGTTTTACAAATATGACATTTAAACAATGTATTGCATGTACAAATTTATTTTGACAAAATCACAAATAAATCAAATATGTAAAAAGTAATATCACAATAATACCGAACTACGAGGAAAATTCAAAACGGAAATTCTGTAATCAAATGACAAAGTCAAAAGCTCAAAGTAAATCAAACGAATGGAAAACAAAAGTGTTTCAAATGTACAACTCTTTACAAGAGACCAACTATAACACAGACATTAACAGGTATATGGCACCGTACGGACTTTAACAATGAGATAATGAAACAATGAAATACAGTATGTTATCTCATATATAACATGATTTCTAGTTGAATGCATATTTCTTTTACATAAGCCTTTTCAAATATTTTTTTTAATCCCGAGGTTTAATATCTAGAGTGTTATTTGTCCATATATTAAGCTTGCTACATTTTTGAAAACTGTCACTCATGATAAATGATAATGTATAAGAAGTTTTTTCTTCATAAATTTCTAGAGAGTTCACTGACTCTCAGGACATTACCACACTCGATAATCAAGTTCATAACCTAGGTTATCTTGACCTTAGATTGGCCTAGTATTGAATATCTATAGCAAACAAAAAAGAAAGACAAAATAACAAGATTTATTTAAAAGTATTTGATTAACCAATCCCTCATCATATAAATATTTTTTTTTATAATCATAATACCTTGGACACCCTTTGATACCCTTCGGGGAAAAAAGGAAAATAGTACATAGGAATTATAATACTTTTGATTTTCCTAACCAGTATTAACAAAATTCATTCTTGACTTGTTAATTAATAAACATTTAAAACACAGCACTCGAAACCTATATTTACTGAAGACACTTTTTTATATTTTCTTTCTCAACTATTTCAAGTATTTTTTTTAATTGGTGTAATAACTTTTAAAAGTTTGATATTTGTTTGATTTGAAAACAATTGCAATATCTAACGTCAATATTGTTTTAACTACTAGTATCTTATAATTATTATTATCATTATTATACTTATCATTATTTTATAATTATTATTATTAATAATAATATTATTATTATTATTATTTTTTTTATTATTATTATTATTATTATTATTATTATTATTTATTATTATTATTATTATTATTATTATTATTATTATTATTATTATTATTATTATTATTATTATTATTATTATTATTATTATTATCATTATTATTATTATTATTATTATTATAAAGATGGCAAACCATGATGAATTAAATTAAACTTAAAACACAACCAAAACATGCAATAAAATATCACGACGTACAAAATCTCCTTGTTCAAATAACTTCCCCATATGGTTATCTTAACTTTGTATAAAACAAGGTGACCCTTAGATCGTTGACCCAATAGGATAGATATACAGGCGACGTGGGATGTAGGTTATACGTCAACGAAAAAGATGCACAGACAAGTTATACTCTCTCATGTGAAGAACAATTCTTTTTGAACTGTTTGTGTAAAACAAAAATTGTTATTAAAGTCCATGCCAGAAAAAAGTGCGTGTCTTACTATACAAAATCTATGTGACCTTGCAATAGCATAACATTCATGCATTTGACCTTGTGATAGCAGATAAACCTGTCATATTCTATTTCATTGAAAATGTTTGTTTATGTTTACACAAATGCATTACATATCTTTTTATTACATAACGATAATTACTAGAATATGCTGTAATTAGAAACAAATGAATATGATATGAAATGTGCACATTTTCATATTATTCTAAAAAAGAATTATAAAGTTCATTGACTTCTGAGAATGAAAATGAAAAAAATTAAGCAGCTATAGAGATAGGACAGTACACATCCGTGTTATAATACAACAAGGAATATATTTTTTTCTGTGACAATTAGTTCAACGTCCTTTAGGTCAGCTTGACTTTTAGTTAAGTACACTTTTTAACCTCTACATAAATCAAGCATTTGACTTTGATAATCTTTGAAACATATATAGTTTTTAAAATAATGTGATGATGGTTTTTAATATATTTTTACCTTTTTATGACCAACTCAACGATACTTAAATGTTTTACAAGTGCATGGATTGATAATAACACACTTTGAACTATTCTTTGTTGGCAAAAGTTATCGATTTGAAAAAAGAAAAAAAAATGATAGACTGTCTTGCATTCTGTTATGCATTCATACGCACATTAAAAACATACGTTGTACAATAATAAACCCATATGTTTCTATATATCTAACCCATACAGGAACGCATGCTTTAACCACGACATTACATGTTGTTTTTTCAAGCAGACAAAGTCTCAAACAATATTGAAATTGAAAGTGGAAATGGGGAATATTTTAAAGTGACAACAACCCTACCAAAGAGCAGACAACAGACGAAGGCTACCAATGGGTGTTCAACGCAGCAAGAACATTCTGCACCCGGAAGTGGTCCTCAGCTGTTTTCACCTGCTGAAACAATTTATTTTGCTAACTAAGGAGCTTCACAGTAAATCCTGGAATCATACAAATATCTCATCCACAAAAGACGACATTTTAAAAGAAATTCCATGCCAGAAAAAAAATTACTGACGGCTGAGAATTATCATAACATAAATTGTGGAGCCATAAGGATAGAACAATGTACATGTCATACTAGAATATCTACCACACACCATATTAGTATATATAATTGTGACAATGAGTATAATGTCCTCTAGGTTAGCTTAGCCTTTCCTAAATACACTTTCCAAATATCTTAATTCTTTAAACATTTAACTTTGACAATGTGATTTTTTTAACACTTGTATTACCTTTTCATGACCAGCCCAACAATATTCAATTATCTTTCACACAGTGTATGGCTTGATAATTTTAAACTCTAGTATGATTTGAAAAATGCTTCACACTCACAATTTTATTCTTTGGTAATAGCATGAGGACAATGAAAATATTTTGCAGAAAAAATCCATGCCAGAACAAAATACGTGTCCCACTATACAGAAACCTGTGTGACCTTGTAATAGCATAACATTCATCTCTATGACCTTGTGATAGCAGATTAGCCTGTCCTATTCATTGCAATAACAAATGTTTACTTCTGTACAGACAAATGCAATACAACACTTATAATTGCAGGCAATAGTTGAGATTAGAAAGAGATGACGATATGAAATTTGCAGGGTTTTATTTTATCATAAAAAATAAAGTTTATATATTGACTACTGTAATAAATTGGAGAGACAAAAAGTTATAGAAAAAAGAAAGTGTTTATCTACCTGACTTTTCATACGAATATGTCTACCTCAAACAATACGGGTTTATAGCTGAGACGATTAGTTCGATGTTCTCTAGGTCATCTTGACTTTTTCCTCCAAATATACTTCCAAAACCACTTAATCATTAAAGCATTTAATTTTGATAATCTTTGAATTATATATAGTTTTCAAAGAAATGTGACAATGTGAACGCAAAACGCAATGCACAAGTTTCTAACCTGACATTGGGGTGCTTAGTCATGTATTCACAACACATATGTTGTTGATCCTGCAAATAAAGCCTCAAACAAAATTGATGATATCTGCTTAAACAATAATTTCATTTGAAATAGGATTTTGATAAAAAAAAATTAAAGCTTTTTTCCTTCTGATTTAATCTTTAAAAGGACAATGGTATCCTTTATGCTAGATACCAAAATTCACAAAAATGTGTATATAATGAAAGGATAATGAAATGGTGATATATAGCCGGCACTTGTTGGCGTTCAACGAAACATCATTCTAAATCTCTTACTTCCATTCATTTAAAAGTAAAAAGTAAAATAACAAAAATATCGAGCTCCGAGGAAAATTGCAAACGAAAAGTTCAAACCCATCAAATGGCATAATCAAAAGCCCAAAAGCATCAAACGAATGGATAAAAACTTTCAATCCCCGACTTGTAATGGGCATTTCCTTAGAGATAAAAAGAAAACGCTTTAAAGTTTTTCAATTTCACTTTTAGAATCTTTGATGCTATAATAATATCAATAATGAAGCCACATTTCATTTTGTAGATGTATTTCTCATAGCGAAGAGAAATTAGGAATACTACAGATCGAAATTAATGGATACGTGTTTCCCTTTTTGGAAATTTTAAGGGGACGACAATTTAATTCATTCTGTGAAAGGGGTATGCCAAATTTGATGAGGTCAGATTATTTATTTCCAACATAAAGGGGACCTGATTATCTATTTTCACTAAGACCAGGACCAGAATATCTATTTTATACTCATCCACTCATTGACCTCTCCAAGATAATCAACTTTTTGACCTTTAATAAAAAGTAAAATCACAAAAATACTGAGCTCCGAGGAAAATTCAAAAAGGGAAGTCCTTAATCAAATGCTAAAATGAAAAGCTCAAACACATTAAACGAATGGATAACATAAGTAACATAAGTAATTCAACTTTTGGGGTGCAGATAACTTTATAGGATACACATACAACTTCAAACAAAAAGTGTAGTCAAAATGAAGTCTAGAATATGTATTATATTAATATGAAAATTCGAAAGTATTACAATTAGGGGTGGATTCCGGGTCCAATGAAAGAGTGGTATTATTATCCAAAATGTCAAAATGGTTGTAAAAAATTTCATAGACAAAATACAAATTTAAGCATTTGGGCCAGGAATATTTATTTCCATGTGTAATAAGGCAAGATAATCGATTTTCACCAAAACAGGGGTGAAATGATTTATTTCAAAATTTTCCTGCAACAATCCATACCACTCAGAATCATATGGGTTTCCCCTTAACGTGGAAGTGAATATGGATACTCATGAAGGGTAACACACGCACTGCAGTATATAATTCGATTGTCCACGATCCTTATTTGACCAATCGATCCCTCGTTTTTTTAAAACTTGATTTGTTTATTCTAAATAAATTGAAGAGATAAGTACATCGGTTATCTAATGTTGACATGATTTTAAAATGAAAGGGACTTTTATCTTTTAATTTCTTATCGATAAGAACGAAATGTTGTACTTTAAACCTTTTTAAATGTATACATAAACTAATCATTGATACCAGGATTAGATTTTTGTATGTCAGTAATTCAATCAGGTCATAGTAAATTAATAGTTTACATAATATAAGTCATTCAAATTTGACTGCATGCATTTTAAAAGGTAAATTATCAATCTTACACAATATAAAAATAGGCCGTACCTTTAAAGTGCAAATCTTAGTTACAAAGCGGATCGATTTGGTCATAGCTTTATTAAAAGTTACTGTGAAACTACTTTACTTTTTCTGGTGAAGTAAAATTGATAACGTAAATTTATACGTATTTCTGGTCTGATGACAGATTGAAATGATTGTTTTAACATTTAGAATAAATGTTTCAAAATAGATACAAATATCTTGTACAAGAAGGGACAAATTCTTTGTCAACAAATACATCTCCCACTCTTAACATTTTTTGTATATTAAACTGACACCATTATAAATATCCTTGATTTTGATTCATTGATATATAAGTTATGAATGCTGGATCCTATGGTAAAATATATGCCTGACTTTCGACGAATTCATTTTTTTTTTCTGTTCATCAACTAAGATACATTAAAAGACACTGGCCTTATTAAACAATTTCACATTCCGCAATACAGTGTATGACTTTTCTTTGAATTATTCAAAGTTTGATTTCTATATCAATTGTGTTTATCCATTTGGAAGTGACTAAAGTTACATATACTATACAAAATAAAAACAATGACCACCTGACTTGGCTTCAGTTTTCCTAATTTGAATTCTCCATTTTTCAAAAGCAATATTCCAGATAGAACTAGGGGCCGAGTGGTCTAAATAGTTACTACTGTAATCACTAGCCAGTGAACACTGAGGCTGTGCGTTCGAACCCTGTTCGTGTGGGGTCACTCGGATTCCTCCACTAATACACACTGGCCGCCACGATATAGCCCAAACGTGGTGCTTAAAGTGGCGTTAAAAACGCAGGGAATCAAATCCTGCAAGAGCTAGAGTCATGATAATACATTTGATGAGTTAAAAAAAACTTGTCAATGCTAGCAAGCTTATAATTTTCCAGACGCGTGGTTTTGTCTACAGAGGCCTCATCTGCCACGATAGCGTTAGTCAAATTAAACGGCAAAATAAAGTTGCAGAGCTTTAAGGACTAGAAATTCAGAAAGGTTTTGACAAATAAAGCAACGGCTATATCTTTATGAAAGTTGAATGTCCCAAGTGTGGCAAAGAGCATTTCTTTCAACACTAAATGTTAAATAAAAAAAGTAATTTTAATTTAAAAAAAAAACTACACCTAATCCACCTCCAGAAGGTTCTTACTGTGAAGTAAACTGCTTTTACAGAAAATTATAACAGCTTGAAATCAATTATAGACAAATTTATCATATCTGAGAAGTCCCTTTTTGATGTTTGACAGCTTCAGACAATCAATGCATGTACCACCATTTCTTCAAGACTAAATCATTTACGTACCTTTAGTTTTGCAAGACAAAGATTTAAAGCATATAAAAGAAAATAAAATTTGTGGACTCCACACGAAATATCAGCCTAGTTGTGTTCAATAAATGAAAGCAAAAATTAGAAAAAAATACTTTCAGAATATAAAGAACATAAATGTGAATGGTACATATTGGTAACTACTCTGACGTCAATTTATATATACATGTCTTACATCAATAGCAGAAGGATGGATAAAGGGTTCATAAATGAGTAGTTCATACTGGGTCACACAAATTAACCTTAAGTTCAGTGTCCTTTAGGTCAGCTTGACTTGATGTAGGTTGTGGTGACAATATGTAAAATGTATTTAAATAGATCAATTAAATTTGATATAAGAGCTTAACACATTTATTACTAAACATGCATAAACTTTATACATTTTGCATGGTTTTTGTTTGCGTTCTTCACATTTTCAATCTATAAAACTGCCTACTTAAAAAATCTATGAAAAGTATAATTTAAGTTATCATTAAAGTGCAAACATTGAAACTTTTATGCAGATTAACTGTACGATTTTTTTTAGAGAAACAAATAAATGATATATGAATCATTATAACTTTCATTGAATTATTGCGACAAGAATATAAAAATCTGGGAAAAAATTATATTACTTGAAAATTGAAAGGAGTCTCAAATACAGTTTTTGGTTGGGTTCGTATTGCTCTGTTCTTTCTTAAAATGCAGTGCTTATGAGTAAGATGATAAACTATGGGTTGATTTTCGTGTTTTATCATAAACATTGTCAATTCGTTTTCCACTTATGAATTTAAATCATTAAACCATTGTACCAACATTAAAACATTGTACCAACATTAAAACATTGTACCAACTGGCAACATTAAAACCTTTGATTTAAATCATTAAAACATTGTACCAACATTAAAACCTTTGATTTAAATTATTAAAACATTGTTCCAACATTAAAACCTTTGATTTTTCAACTCTTTATACCACTATTCCACATGCTAAACTTAAAGCTCGACTGAAAGAACTCGTCAGCTTAATGTTTCTTTAACAAAAAGGGCACTAGACGTTTAAAATATCTAGTTTTGGGCTAAATTCAGCTTACTTTGTAAAAAAATCATACACGGTCAAGGAAAAAATATACCGACGAGGATATCACTGTCATGCTGGACTCTTTAATTGACAACATATTTGTTGAATTTGGAGGTTTTGTCTTCCAACAGACTATTTGAACCCCAATGGGTACCAATTGCGCTCCTCTACTTGCAGATTAGTTTTATATTTCTATGAAGCAGAATTTATCCAAGGGCTGTTACAGAAATGAGAAAAGAAATTAGCCTTTTATTGTTATTTCACCTTTAGGTATATTGATGATGTACTGTCTCTAAATAATAATAGATTCAGTGATCACTTACCTTTAATATATTCAAATGAACTTGAAATTAAAGATACTACCGACACAGATAAATCTGCTTCATATTTATACCTTTTTCTCGAAATGACTACTAATGTTAGGTTGAATACCAAAATTTATGACAAACGCGATGATTTTAATTGTCTATAGTCTTATAGTCAACTTTCCATTTCTGTGTAGCAACATCCCAGCGGTACCAGCATATGGAGTATATGTGTCTCAATTGATACGTTACTCTAGAGCTAGCTCAAAGTACGTTGGTTTTGTTAAGCGAGGAATACTGCTTTCTCAAAATGTGCTATGAATCAATCAAATTAAGGTCATCACTCAAGAAATTTTACGGTCGCCATCATGAGCTGATTGGCCATTATGACAAAAGGGTGTCAGAAATTATATCTGATATTCTTCCTCAATCATAATTACCTTCCATCGTTACCAAACTGAACAAAGAAATAACACGACGGGTGCCGTATACGGTGCAGGAAATGCTTACCCTTCCGGAGCACCTTATTACACTCCAGGTTTTTAGTGGAGTTCGTGTTGTTTCTTAATATTTATTTATAACTGTTGATGTAAATGTCCTTTGGTTTTGCGAGTCTTTGTTTACTCCTTGGTTTTGATTGTTATTGTCTTAAACGTCCATTTTGTGTGTTCCTCTTTTCTTTTTAAACACGTGGGACATTTATCACAAAGCAAGACCTATTTCAGTAAAAGGCTTCCATTTGCATTTGTGCTTGCATTAAGTCGGCTTTGTGACAACTGAATGCCGTTTATTTCAATATGTACAGATAGAAATCTTTGCATTTAGTCAATGTATACGAACGTCCATTATATTTATGAGGATAATAGATATAAGAAGATGTGAAAAGAGTGTCAATGAGACAACTCTCCATCCAAGTCACAATTTGTAAAAGAAAAAACCATTATAGGTCAAAGAACGGTCTTGAACACGAAGCATTGGCTCGCATCGAACAGTTAGCTATAGGGGCATAAAATGACCAGTGTAAAACCATTCAAACGGGAAAACCAACGTTATTTCTCCCTATCCTTGTAACACCTTATTTCATGATATGGTGTAATATAAGGTATGATGGGATATATCTTAATTTTCGCACATGATATTATGTTTTATAAAAAATGAAACACTTAGAGGGTGTCTTTGGGTAATGTGACGTTATGCTACGGGAAAACATGATAAATGCAGGATATCATCATGATGTTAATTAGGATGTATCATGTTAATTTTGACAAAACATTAATACCAAATGAATATTATATAAATACAAGTGAGAAAGATTTTCCGTACATTGTACAATCAAGCTCAAAATATTGCTGGTAAACTACTTCTTTTACATGTTATTATACTCTTGTTTTAGTTACAAAGAAATATTCCTTTGATTATAATATATCACAGTTTGTCAATATTCAAAATATACATGTACATTGCACAATCTAGCTCAAAATATTGCTGACATATTAATCTTCCTGTAATCGTACTCTTGTTTCAGTTAAAAGGAAATAACAATTATTTTTTATAATATATAACGGTTTGTCAAAAATCAAAATAAACATGTACTTTGTTGTCAAAGACACATAAGTTCGCAGTATTATGTTTTGAGAATCGGTACGTTTATAGGATGTTAGTTATTTCGGTCAGACTATTTTGTCAAGTTTACGCAATTGGGAATGATTGATCTTTGTCATACGACTTTCTCTTATCTAACTCGGTCGGTAATCTATGACGTATTTAGTAACGAAACGAACTTTACAACATAGCTTTAGGGCATTGAGTACAGGTTCAATTTGCAGCGTTTTTTTGTTTCCACAATATTTACAAATGAATCGTACAATGTTAACAAGTAGAATGACATAAGATTAACAAAGTGAATATGAATGCATCTTTTTAAACCCACAAAAATAGATTATCAAAACCTTTATTTTTGTGCCAAAACGTTACTTTAAATGTTGTAATGATTTGTGCTTGAATATGAATTCTAAGAAAACAATGGTATTAATATTCAACAAAATAGAAATATCTGTCATAAATTTATATTAAACAAAGATGCGTTTGAGTATCAGAGGCGGATTTAGGGGGGTGCAGGCGGCGCCCCCCCCCCCTTTTGGGAAAAAAATGGTTCCTTATATAGGGAATCACTGAAGCGTGCCTGGAGCGGGCCCCCTCTTAGGTAGTCAGTTGGCCCCCACTTATGAACATTTCTGGATCCACCACTGAGTATGTATCTAAATATAAATATCTAGGCATCCGGATTAATGTTCTATATTCATGATTTGTTACAAAAATATATAACACTTAAAATCTTATCCTTAAATATTTCGAGAACAACTTCAAATCTGCACATAAAGAAAAGTGTGAAAAAGATTTTCGTTAAGAAATATAAATTTTATTTGACTAGATTTTCTATGTTATGAAAGAACAATAACATCATTATGAGGACAAAAGCAAACAAACTTAATTAATGTTATTTTCTATAATACTTCCTTTATGAAAATATCCAGCACAACCAATTAACAACAAAATAATGTTAGAATATAGGTTTATTAATTTTTAACCTATCAAATGTAAAAGTGTATGCAAATGACAAAATAAGCTGAGTCTTCCTGATGTAATTTGATTGTATTGTCATTGAAGTGACGTTTAAATCAGGTCTAATCCACCATTTTCTACTTAAGGAAATGCCTATAAAAATTACTTTCCATTCCGTTCGATGTTTTCGAGCTTTTGGTCTTGAAATTTGTTGACGGACTTTCTAATATATATAATGTACACAAGAGACCAAAATGACACAGACATTAACAACTTTAGGTCACCGTACGGCCTGCAACAATGAGCAAAGCCCATACCGCATAGTCAGCTATAAAAGGCCCCGATAAGACAATGTAAAACAGTGCAAACGAGAAAACTAACGGCCTTATTAATATAAAAAAAATGAACGAAAAACAAATATGTAACACATAAACAAACGACAACCACTGAATTACAGGCTCCTGACTTGGGACCGGCACAAACTTAAAAAATGTGGCGGGTTAAACATGTTAGTGGGATCCCAACCCCCCTAACCTGGGACAGTGGTATAACAGTACAACATAAGAACGAACAATAAAAATCAGTTGAAAAAGGCTTAACTCATCAGATGGACAAAAATACAAGTGGACGTGGCCGGGTACATCCCGACAAAACTGACACTAGGAACATATCTGAGAGTACTTGCAGCCATCTGACTGCTAGTTCAAAGCCACTAACAACTAATAAAACAAATAATGCATCTTAGACTAAACTATGTTTGTTTGTTTTGTTGACTTAAAGTTCAATTACATTTAATGCTATAGTATGTTTTTTCAATATTTTATATTGCTATAATTGCATGCTCATTTCTATACTAAAAAGTCATTGCATACTAACTGTCTTTTTTTTGTCATTTAATATAATTGTATGATTTTATGCGGATAAAATTAATGTATGATAACATTTTACTTTTTATAATATTACTATTAATCTTCATTGATATCAGTAAACGTGCAACATTTTGTCGCTCAAATAAACGATGAACTCATTTATTTGTTTGCATTTAAAGTGTATTTAAAAGATATATATGCTAACTTATGAAAGACAGACCGACAAAAGATATGTACTCTATTTTCCATTCTTCCTTCGTTTTTATCCGGGATATCACGAAGACGTATGTTTAATTTACAGTGCAGTCCCTCAATTTTGATAAATGTCACGTCTTTTTTTCATTAGTACTTTGTAAATACATGTAGTTATCAAAGGTACCAGACTTATAATTTAATACGCCAGACGCCCATTTCGTCTACATAAGACTCATCAGTGACGCTCAGATCAAAATAGCTATAAATCCAAACAAGTACAAAGATGAAGAGCATTGAGGACCCAAAATTCCAAAACGATGTGCCAAATACGGCTAAGGTAATCTATGCCTGGAATAAGAAAATCCTTAGTATTTTAAAAGTTCATACTTTTGTAAACAGGAAATTTATAAAAAAAAAAATGACCATATAATTGATATTCATTTCAACACCCCCAAAGTATTGGTATTTACTTAATAAAATAATCATATCATCAATGTCTGTGGTCATTAAAAGCATCAAACTGACTAAAAATTCTATTCCATCAAGCATTTCAATGTCCCTATTCTTTTAGTTTGGTAGACCGTGAATCCTAATTGCTTTTATTCAATTATGATCAACATTGATATCTTATTACTTTATGAAAAATGACCCAATAAAATTTTTGTTAATTTGTATTCCATGTCATTTGTACGTGACTTATTTCATAAAGTTAAATGTATTTTCATTGTCACTTATCTCTTTACTCTTTGTATAAACATTTTCGTACTGTTTACATTAATGGCTATTTTTATTCAATCTCTATTTTAGTAGACGAAACGGTGTTGGTGTCTAAATTGCAAACCTTGGGTTGAAGTCATAAAACTTTGCTCAGTGCTCGGAGCACAAAAATCATGCTCGAAACATGAAATCAAGCATTTTGATTGGTTGATTCTCGAGTCTGAGTACAAAAATCGTGCTCGAAAGTTTTATGACCACAATGCCTGATCTCTGATGACTTTTTGAATAACTTAAACTTGCACATTCAGCTGATAATGACATTAAATGTACTTATGCAATCACTTGCAAATAATTTTAATAAACTGGATATATGCCAGTGTGTTATCGGTTGATGCCCTTTCTGCACTGAAATTATTTGTTTTTTTTTGACTGGTTAACCTGACATACATACATCCTTTTATTTAAATCTTTGCCGATAATGCACTTTGATTCGATACAACATTTGATATTTTGAAAGCGTTGGAGCAACATAATGTTGCAAATTATGACACATATTTCAGAAAAAAAGAGTGAATAAAAAAGAATTTAAAACAGAAAGTCCCTAATCAAATAGCAAAATCAAACGCTAAAACACATTAACGAACTGTCATACTCCTAACTTGGTACAGCCATTTTCTTATGTAGAAAATGGTGGATTGTATTTTTGTCCAAGGAATTGTGTTAATATAAAAAAAAGACGATGTGGTATGATTGCCAATGAGACAACTGTCCACAAGAGACCAAAATGACACAGACATTTACAACTATATGTCACCGTACGGCCTTAATTTGTTTTAATTTTACATTTAGTTAACACATATTGTCACAATGCGGACATAATTTTTAATTGGTCGACACTATGAAGGTTTCAACTTTATAAATGTATGTATATAACACAAGTTTCGTCGAGCTCTTTTTTAGTTAGTTAGTTAATAAAGATTCAAGACTCAAGATTTTTGATAACGCTCAGACACATAAATGTGTAACATGAGGTCAAAGTATAATACATAAACAATTGAATGACGAAATGAGCATGCAGTACTATCTAAACACATAGAAATACAAATGTAGATATTTTAGAATAAACAAGCCATTTTCTTAATAAAAAATGACAATCGTTTGTAGACTTCCATATTACATATGGACAATAATCCTTCCATTTTAATATATTGCGGATTAATAGTATAATATTTAGGTAAGTATTTGTTTCTATAATGAACAATAGAATCATGTTGACATACAAATAAAACATGATATTCATCACCAATAAATTTATGACATAAAGTACATATTCTCTCTGGTCTAGGTATATTTTGCCAACGGCCTGTCTCGATTGGAATACGTAAGTTCGATGTCCTTAATTTAGTTATCCACCTCCTATTCTGTTCAGATAGTCTGATCAGATATTTTTCTAATCCAAAGTCCTTTTTAAATGTCCCATAAAATTGTCCCCGGGATGAATTTTCTATATTGCCAAACCATGAGGTAATAAACTGATCACTCAATATACGATCGAGATAATTTTTATCACAAAAGCCAATTTAGTTCATGAAAATATATCCTAGACCAGTGTTGTTAAATATTGCTTCGACAGAATCAATCCATTTGAAAACATAATGACCATGATTCTTCAATGATAACATCAGCCTGTACAAAGAACTACTGAGTTTACTGCTATTGTTTACAACTTTACACCAATACGAAATCATTCTACATTTAACTCGAATGTGCAGAGGAAATCTTCCCAATTCTCCATACACCATAAAATTGGGTGTAGTATTTCGAACTTTTAAAATTCTTTTGCAAAATTTCAAATGCATCTGTTCAATAATATTCAAATTCTCAAAACCCAAAACTTCAGAACCATATAAAAGAATGGGTTCTATCATGGAATCAAATAATTTCAGTTGCAAATCTATAGAAATGTTTTCGCTTTTAACAATTCTAAGTATAAAATGCATCGATTTGTGTGCTTGATCAATAAGTTTCTTTTTGGTATCTAAAAAAGTACCGTTATATTTAAAGATAATACCTAAATAAGAAAAATTTTAATAAACATGAAATCATTTGTTACAAATTTATAGAATCAACATTCCATTCTGAATATGATAGAAAATGTCAAATTCTAGGACTGAATCACACATCGTTGACAATGTAATAGAATTTTATTCGACTGTCATATAAGTGAGGGGTTTAGCGAGCTATTTAACCAGGTTTAATCCACCATTTTCTACATAAGAAAAGGCTTGTATCAAGTCAGATATATGGCAGTTGTTATCCATTCATTAGATGTGTTTTAGCTTTTGATTTTGCCTTTTGATTACAGACTCTTGTTATGAATTTTCCTCGAAGTTCCGTATTTTTGTTTTTAAGCTTTGAATGAAGGTTTCAACTAATGTCCGATAATCCTAAAACCGACAGTGATAGAGACATTTCTTGTAAAGGGCTTGCCAAAACATTTAAAATTAATTCTTGTCGTTTGGATAGCGCTGTAGTGGTTTCATGTCCTCTTCAAATTTAATTGCTGCTTGCCACTCTTCGTCATTTCATTCTTATTGTTTATAAGACAATACAACTCTGTGGAATCATGGCAAGAAAGAACATGATAGTTGATATTTTAGCTTTGTTTTCTTACATGCATGTTGACAACACTTTTCTAACATTTTGTATTGTTGTATAAATAACTTTTACGTATTCCTACATGGTATTGTTTACCTTATATAAAAATGTTTGTTTTTTTTTTGTATCATTGTTTACTTACGTTTTATTATATAGTATCTTTTCTTTAATTAATGAATGGTCATTATTTATTTTGAATGTATTGAACAATAAGATTAATTTTTGACTCTTCACATTAAATAATCAGCGAAGCGGATTATGTAAAATGTGAAGAATCAAAAATTAATTTTATGGTTCTATCAATTCAAAATAAATTATTGCCATTCATTATAAATTAATTTCTATCAAAATTAAGGGTCAAAGAACTTTTTGTTTTATTTATATAAACAATAACAACGTACACAAATGTTGGCGTATGAATCCACAACGTCAGAGTGGGCGGGTCGCCATAAAAAGTGACAAAATTGAAAATAAAAAAAATACTTTTAACCAATCAGAAGACATTAAATACACCAAATTTATTTATTATTTTATATTGCTATAATTTCATGCTCATTTTCATTCTAAAATGTACTTGCACGTTTACCGTCTTTTTTATCATTTCATATTATTGTTTGATTTTATGCAGTTTATATTTATTTATGCTTACGTTTTTCTTTGTATATATTTTTTAATACTTTTAATCTTCATTAATATCGGTAAGAGAGCAATATTTTGTCGCCCACATAAATGATGAACTCATTCATTTGTTTACATTCAAAGTGTATTTGAAAGATGTATTTGCTAACTTATGCAAGACAAAACCCGACGAAAAATACGTATGTCTAATTAACAGTGCAGTCCCTCAATTGTGATAAATGTCACGTTTTTTTTCATTAGTACTTTGTAAATATCTTCTGACATCAGACTCGGACTTCTCTTGAACTGAATTTTAATGTACGTATTGTTATGCGTTTACTTTTCTACATTGGTTAGAGGTATAGGGGGAGGGTTGAGATCTCACAAACATGTTTAACCCCGCCGCATTTTTGCGCCTGTCCCAAATCAGGAGCCTCTGGCCTTTGTTAGTCTTGTATTATTTTAATTTTAGTTTCTTGTGTACAATTTGGAACTAGTATATATTTGTTTAGGGGCCAGCTGAAGGACGCCTCCGGGTGCGGGAATTTCTCGCTACATTGAAGACCTGTTGGTGACCTTCTGCTGTTGTTTTTTATTTGGTCGGGTTTTTGTCTCTTTGACACATTCCCCATTTCCATTCTCAATTTTATCAAAGGTACCAGGCTTATAATTTAATACGCCAGACGCGGTTTTCGTCTACATAAGACTCATCAGTGACGCTCAGATCAAAATAGTTATAAAGCCAAACAAGTACAAAGATGAAGAGCATTGAGGACCTAAAATTCTAAAAGAGATGTGCCAAATACAGCTAAGATAATCTATGCCTGGAATAAGAAAATCCTTAGTATTTTGAAATCATACTTTTGTAAAAAAAAAAAATGACCATATAATTGATATTCATGTCATCACCCCGAAGTACTGACTACTGGGCTGTTGATACCCTAGGGGACAAAACGTCCACCACATGGACAACTATTTTATTAATAGTCATTATCCTTCGAAAGATATAATGAACAAAATATTTTGGTACGTAATAAATAAAATAATCATGTTATTATTGTTTGTGGTCGTTAAAAGCATCAAAATGACTGTTGTAAAACTCAATTCTATCCTACACTTCAATGCCCCTATTCTTTTAATTTGGTAGACTGTGAATCCTAATCGCATTTATTTAATTATGATCAACATTGATATCTTATCACTTCATGAAAAGTACCTCTAATAAAAGTTTGAATAATTTGTATTTCATGTCCTTTGTACGTGACTTATTTGATAAAGTTAAATGTATTATTATTGACATTTTTCCCGTTACCCTTTGTATGAACATTTTTGTACTGTTTAAATTGATGGCTATTTTCATACAAGTGCCATTTTAGTAGACGAAACGCTTTTTGTGTGCAAATTGCAAACCTGATCTCTGATGACTTTTTAAATTGCTTAAAATTGCACATTCAGCTAATTTGTTAATAACATTAAATGTACTTATATAATCACCTGAAAATAATTAATAAACTGGATATGAGCCAGTGTGTTATCGGTCGGTGTCCTTTCTGCACTGAAATTTGTTTATTTTAGACTGGTTAATCTTCCCTCTATTTAAATCTCTGCCCATATCGCATTTCGATTCGATACAACATTTGATATATTGAAATTGTTAGAGCAAGAAAAGTTTTCACATAGTGATACATATTTCAGAAAAAGAGTGAATAGAATATACATATATTATATTTGTCCAACGTAAATTGTGTTCAGTGTAAGTTTTTTCAGTTCTTACATTTATAAATCTAACACACGTCAAAGCAAAGTATCACAATGTGGACATAATTTTTAATTAGACCGACAAAAAGTAGGAGGAAATTGGTGCATCAAATACTTCAGATACAAACCATGTTAAAAGTAAAGGTACAATGTTCACCCGTCAGTTTGTTGTTGTAATAACTTGGAAGCATACTAAGAAAAATAAACTAATCAAATACAATATTAGCTTCTTGATCAGATTCTGTAACTTCACTTTGCACCAATCTCCGATCTTTTATAGGTAGTATGATATTTTTTTTTATCATATCCTGTTAGCATTACCAAACTGAATTGTATAGCCCTTTATGAAATACAGTATTTTGTTTGCGCTCCATAGTTATAGTTTAATTACTTGCGTTCCAAAGTAAAATTTTATTTGCGCAAAAAAATACTTATTTTGAGTAAGGGCATTAAGGCCCAGTTTTGACCCAAGAAAAATGAATGTTTGGAAATGCATAGGGTAAAGAAATATGAAAAAAAATATATCTGATGACTTCACAATTACGTCATAAAGTGTACGGTTTTCACAAAAAACGGTGACAAATAAAGAATTAATGCAGTTGTCATCTTAAGTTGCATTATGGAAACATCGTGCGCAGCAAAGAAACAAAAAATAAGTTAAGAAAAGCTATATAATAAATAACGACATGATCTCACCAAATATGAAGTTGTTTCTTGGATGCGCACATACTTTGCCAATCTAAAATATACTCCAAATTTGATGAAAAACAAACAGGGAAAATCACGTCACGTTACAAAATATGCAAAATTTTTCGTGGTTTGTTTTCATGGCAACTCGTTCAATGTGAAATTTGTTTTTATTTTTTGAATACCTTGTACCTTCGGCTAGTTTGGGTAAATTTAAAAATATGTATGATAACTTTAAATTTGCAGTAATATTTGCGCCAAATAATAGCCTTATTGCCCCTATTTAGGTATCCTAAATGACGATTAAATTTTCAAAGTTTGTATTTAGTATCCTTAAACAGATGTCGATTTCAAACTGAAACAAACACGAAGTTCAGAATTTTATGCGATTTTACTTTTGACAGATTATTCAATATATTAAAAAGAATCTATTCCTGGGTTACAAAATCCTTAGAATTTCGAAAAAAAAACAGTTAATTTAATATGTAATTTTATACTTTCCTATTTAATTATATTCTTTTGTTTATTTTCGTGTCTTGTCATAACAGAAATTTCGTTACCTTTCTCATCATATCTTGACTTTATCTACTTGTCCCGTCATATCTGAACTTTATTTTACCTGAATTTAATCTTTTTGTCTTACATTAACTTTTTTTTCTCTCGTCATATCTAGATTTTTGTTTACCTTTCAAATAATATTTGACCTTTTTCCATAGCACGTTCGGACGTCATATAGGGGCCGTCCTTTCCGTTTCGTAAAATCGCAACTTTCTTTTCCTGTCTCGATTTGCCTTGATATTTTTTTCATGTTCTGATTTTTCTGGAATTTTGTTCATGTCATGTCATTTCCAAACTTGCTTATATTTTCCGTCATGTTTCGATTGTATTATGTTTTCTTGTAATGTACGAGTTTTCTTTTCTTGGCTCGCATTTTATATACTTTCATTTCCTGTCTTCATATTTTGTTGTCTCGTTATATACGATATTTCTTTTCCTAACTCGTTATGTATGGACTATTATTTCCTGTCTGTTTTTATTTTATTGTCTCGTTGTTTACGAATTGTCTTTTCCTGGCTCTTGTTATATGGATTCTTGTTTCATATTTGTTTTTATTTTGTTGTTTCGTTATATGCGACTCGTCTTTTCCTGACGCACTATGTGTGGACTTTCGTTTCCTGTCTGTGTATATCTGTGTTTTCCAGTTTCACTGGTTTCATTATATCTGAACTCTTTTTCTCTTGTCTCGTAATATCTGAAGTTTCTGTTCTTTTCTCGTCTATACATGCTTGCTGTTCATGTCTTAACTTACTTGATCTTAATTTTTCCTGTTTCATTTTCTCTGACATTTCTTTTCCTATCTCACTTAAGCAGGGTTTTCTATGTTTGCCTTATTATATCTTCACTGAATCAAAATACTTTCCGCATATTTATCATGAAAGATGATATAGAATATAATTAAATACGCCCTACACTAATATTCCTTTAGTATCCTCTATATTGTCCAATGTAAAACAGATTTCTTAAAAACATGTAATTACAATGTATCATCGTTTGTAACGTTCAGTTTGATTGGATAACGTCAGAAATTTTCCTGGAATCAATTCACAATTGATAATATTAAAATACAAAAAAAGCTGAGACGACGTATTGCAGATTTTAAATGTATAATTTGACTTTTTTTCTGTCATTATATGCTTTCTTGTGCTCCTTTGTTAAATATTTGTTTGTTTTTGCTCCGATTGAGATTGTGACACGGTGATGACTGCTGTACTCCTATTTTGACAATTTGAACTGTTATGTCTGTTGTGTTCATGCATCGTTGTAAATATAATGGAATTTGATGCGACTGTCATAAAAGTGTGAGGTTTAATTTTCTACATTTGGAAATGCCTGTACCAAGTCAGGAATACGACAGTTGTTGTCCATTCGTTTGATATATTTCATCATTTGATTATGCCATTGATAAGGGACTTTCCGTTTTGAATTTTCCTCGGAGTTCAGTATTTTTGGTCATGAATAGATATAACAATATTGTATTTTAATCTCCGAGGGCACAATGGATAATTTGATAGCCGCAATAACCTGTTTACTGTTTCTGCTAACACGTCGCCGTTAAATCGCATTTTGCGACCATTAAATTACCAATTGATTGTCTAATATACATTACAGTAATCTCCAAAATCGTAGATACAAATACTTAAATCAAGGTCTGAAAAATCATCTATGTGAAGAATCACACTGATTCCAACCCTAAGTTCACATAAAATAGTATAAAAATTGCCGACATTTTGATCAACAACATACTTGCTGAGTTTGGGGGCTTGATATGTCAACAAACAGTCGGTAATCAAATGGGTACTTAATGTGCATCCCTGGTGACTGACTTTTGTCCATGTAATAGATAACAGTCGTATATAATACAACACAAGAATATTTATTATAGTGACATTGTATGTGACAAAAACATTTATTAAAATGTTTTAATAAAATTACATTGTGAACACCCAACCCTAACCCTAACCCTAACCCTAAAAAGTTTACTTTAAAAAGAGAAAAAGAGAAGGCAATATACCTATTCCCGATGGTGTGCTATTCCTGATTGTGATATTTTGACTGAAAGTTATTAGATATAAGAAGATGTGGTGTAAGTGCCAATGAGACAACTCTCCGTCCAAATAACAATTTATAAAAGTAAACCATTATGCCTGTATAATAAGAGTCGTTTGTCCTATTGACGTTCCTATATTTGCTCCTTGTTGAGGGTTCATTAAATTCCATAACTTAACTTATTTGTATAACTGGTTTGTATCTTTCCTTTTGAATTTGTGAGATTCAAATAACATTACACTACTATTTCTTATTATCTGATACTGTTTAAGTGTTAGTTAATTCCATCACTTTGTTTATGAACTTTGCATAAAAAAACACAATTTTATTTGGTAATAAAATGCTCCTGATGGTTATATCACATGATAACCTTAGTATGAATTGGAAAGGTTTGGAAGCGATGAGAACCACATATAGACTTCAATAGATTAATATTTTGGATGAACGCGTCTTCTGATTGGCTGACGTTATTCTGTTACCAGCCAATGGACATAATTTAGTCATGTGACCGTGACGTCATCAACGTTTTTTCATGGTTTTCTACGGTTTAAAATGGAATTTAGAATTAAATTATAAGAAATGGCTGTAATATTTTTTTTTCTGTCTATTCGAAATAACATAAAAAATGTGTTGCACACTGTTAAATAACCTGCTATGCGCGTTATTCAGTGTGCACCAGATTTTTTATGTTATTTCTTCATAGACAGAAAAAAAATACAGTCATTCTTTAAATAGATTTATATTTTAGTAAAGCCATGGAAATATGTGTTTTCAAATAAAGATCGGTTCAATTCGTACAAGTGTAAACGGGGTTTATAAAAGAAAATCCTTATCGACAACTTGTCTCTGATGTGATAACACCTTGGTCGACATGTGTAATGTAATAGTATGCCATTAGTATTGTAATATCTTTTAATTGTGTGCACTTAATAACTTTTCCATTCGCTAGTTAAACTCGCTATCTAGTTTGTATCTACCTAAATAACAGTGTGGCAAACAATTCAAACTGCTTTGGTTGAATACAGCAGCACTTATTTTATATTTGTTATTCTCGTGGGATTTTGTCTGATGCTTGGTCCGTTTCTGTGTGTGTTACATTTTAGTGTTGTGTCGTTGTTCTCCTCTTATATTTAATGCGTTTCCCTCGGTTTTAGTTTGTTACCCCGATTTTGTTTTTTGTCCATGGATTTATGAGTTTTGAACAGCGGTATACTACTGTTGCCTTTATTTATATATTTTTTGGTATTTAGATGCAGCATATATGAGATTTTATAAACTCAACAACAAAATTAAGCCATAACCTACATTGATTCCTTTGGAGTAACAATAATATCACATTCTCAAAAGTTATTGAAATGTGTCCTAATTTTCAAATAATATTTCTAATGTCATATCCATTAAATTTTGTGGAAAGGAATATTTTTTTAAATTTTAATTTTAGTTTTGTTAGACAAGTAAAAAAATCAAGTAGACGATATTTCAATTTCTTGTATATTCTACGCTATACAGATAAGAAAAGTAAAAAATCCAAAGTCGAAGATGTGTCAATATCAAATTGGAAATTAGAAAAAATGAAGGATATTGCCCATTTACCCCAGACTTCATTTTTTCAAAACGTAGGCAACATTTTTTTTTTGGGAATGTTCTCTGTAAAGTGTAAAAAAGTAAGATTATTCTAAGTATAAAAGAAAGTTACTTAAAAAAAATAAAAAAGCTTCAAAACTTTTATTTGAGAGAAAAAGTAGCGCATTTGTTTGTTTAGCTGAGTATAAAGCTTCATACTCAACCTTGAATAAACATCTTTTCGAAGAGAAGGGCATAAGTATTCAGTTTTCTAATTGCAAATTTTAAATTGACATGACTCCGACTTTTGATATTTGACTTTAAAATATCAACTGATCATGAAACAAAATCTCTTCTTTAAAGCTAAGTATATGTAAGGTTGTAGATTGTACAAAACAGTAAGTTACATATTTTTAGAAAAAAAGAAACACACTTCAAAACTATTATTTATGAGAAGAAGTGGTGCAATGTTTGTTTAGCTGAGTGTAAAGATTTATACTCCACTTTGAAATCTTTTCGAAGAGAAGATGAACATTTATTGACATTTGTCGTGTCAAAAACGACTAATCTTGGATGTTTTTATCTTTGATGATTTACGTTGTAATGTATTTTCGTATGGATTTGGACATTGATCTTCCCTTTATCTCAACGATTCTATTAATGCTAATAATTATTACTAATGTATACTGAAAGTCGCAAATAATTGTTGGCTTATAGAAAAACACTATTTCAAGGACATTTCTGTTATAACAACTGACTCGTTTAATTATAATAGATGATTTCATTATAAAACAATGCAGGTGGTTTGCTTTTATGTAAATTAGTATCAAATAAATCTAAATTAAAAAACGAGTTCAGTTACGAAACTGTATAAGATGAAATAATAGATGACTGTGGTATAAATAAACAATTAACTTCCTCTAAGGGAATCTATATGATATCAGTCACGTTATACTTTGAAATGACTTTTATTAAATAGCATCAAGAAATCATGTAGATTTCTTTGTAAATAAACTTATCATAGATACCAGGATTGAAATTTTATATTTATGCCTTTAAAATAGAATTGAAATATTTGCCGATATACTTGTTAATCTTTTTCGTTAATAACAATTTAAAAGAAATTTGAAACTGCCCTTACGTTTGAAGGTCTTTTTTAAGTATATTGAAAGTAGAGCATTTCCTGTTTGTGAAAAAAATATTACATCCTGACCGATAAATAATTTTGCTTCCTCTTATTAGTTTAGTACGCGCTAGATAGGTTCTGAGTCAAACGATATTGAACGTAGGCATATCATGGAGGCAAGAGACATCGCTTCCTCACTGCAGCTATCAGAAATGCAGAAATTGGATGAATATTTTCAATTTTGCTGCATTAAAAAGTAATTATATCGTAAAAGTTTAATTTCACTGGTATAACGGTTTCGTGTCTCACATAAGCTGACTCAATATACTATACGACCGAAATATGTCTGCTTAACCTTTCGGAGCACCTGTGTTACCCACCATTTTGGTGGGGTTCGTGTTGCTTAGTCTTTAGTTTTCTATAATGTGTCTTGTGTAGCATTATTTGTCTATTTCCTTTTTTAGCCATGGCGTTGTCATTTTTGGTTTCGATCTATGAGTTTGAATGTCCCTCTAGATCTGGTATCTTTCGCCACTCTTCTATACTGATTTTGATGATCTTCCTAAAGATTATGCCATATATTCTTTTCGGTTGTAACTCATAGTTAAACCTAAACATTAATATTCTTAAACAAAAAAGACTACGCACAATAATAAATAAACACATGATAAAAATTGTGCGGTTTTTTTTTACTTATCATCATAAACACTGAAAGCCAGTAGTGTGTAAACCATACAATTATATTTATCAAACTGCATATTCAAAATCAATAAATCTACTTACCTCTTGAAGATAGAAATGACTCGATTTAAAGATTTCACATGTTACATGTGGTTTTAAACTTTAGATGAAGAAAATAATTGTTTATTACGGTGTGGTTTTTAGGGTATCGAATAGCAATGTGTATATCATATGGTTTATTACCGTGTGGTTTTTAGGGTATCGAATAGCACCGTGTATATCATATGGTTTTTTACCGTGTGGTTTTTAGGGTATCGAATAGCACCGTGTTTATATGAGCTGGGTCGAATAGAAATCGACCTTTTACAAGTGCATGTACACAGATACATGTATAAGACTTTGATCGATTTTGGAATAATTAAGATATGAAAGATGCATTTTGGTCCGTTTTAAAGGGTTATCTTCTTATGAAAACCTACTTTTGAACAATTACAGACTTTCCGTAGAAACTATTTCAACCCAAAATAGGTTAACAGAAGTATTGATTTTCGTTTGCATAAGGTCTATTTCTATCCCACACAGCTCTATAATGTAATCACAATATATAAACACTTCACATACTGGTAAAAAAGAAGATGATCAGAATGTCACCTACATAAACAAGTTATATGTGCCTATATATCATTTTGTCTGTTAGATATTTTAGGTATCAGTGTTTTCCTTACATACATTCAATTATATAGCTTACCTCTAGCAGAAAATTCAGTCGATAAAGACTTGAACCGACCGAAATGACTGTTTCACACTGAAAGCCTGATACAAGAGCAGAGACTTGGTTAACAAGTTGATGTTGATTGTTTAATATGTTCGGTGCTTGATGCATTAGGTTCAGTAGTTCTGTATGTATATTATATTCAGTAGATTTCCTATTATGTTCAGTAGAATTCCTATTATGTTCCGAGTAGATTTCCTATTATGTTCAGTAGTTATTACATTATGTTTAGTAGTTTTTACATTATATTCGGTGCTTTGGTTATTATGTTCAGTAGTTTCATTATTATATGCAGTCGTATTTAAATTATGTTCGGTACTTCTGACGTTATATTCAGTACATTTTTCATTATGTTCAGTACTTTCGACATTATGTTCAGTAGATTCAATATTATATGCAGTACATTATGTAATACCATCAGTAGACAGGTTTCTTTATATTCAGTGGATTATTCATTATGTTCAGTAAAGCATCGGTATTATATTCGGTTCGTTCAACTTTATGTTCAGTGGTTGTATCATTATGATGATGTAGTAAAAGTCGGGAAGTCAATAACGGAAATTGTCGGGAAAAAACAAACACGGATATTTTTGACGGACTTTTCATTCATGAACACCTTTTTATAGCTTATGCAGGTAATGGAATTTCTTTGCTATGGAGTGAGTCTTCTTAAGCATATATTAGCCCAACAAAACATTAAGGTTTGTACCATACGTTCCAAAACCCCAGTCTTTGGGAATGAAAAACTTGTTATTACTCTTAGTCAAAATATTGCTGCTAAATTGAACACAAGCTATTCTTAATTCCATTATTTTTCTCCTGTCGTTCATATCTAAATGATACAACTACTGAACATAATGTCGAAAGTACTGAACATAATGAAAAATGTACTGAATATAACGTCAGAAGTACTGAACATAATTTAAATACGACTGCATATAATAATGAAACTACTGAACATAATAACCAAAGCACCGAATTTAATGTAAAACTACTAAACATAATGTAATAACTACTGAACATAATAGGAAATCTACTGAACATAATATACATACTACTGAACATAATGCATCAAGCACCGAACATATTTTTCATTAATATATAATGTGAATGATTGTGTTCTTGTTTAATCTGGAATCTGAACTGCAAGGAGAGTGTTTTAATTAGTATACAAACTGGCTCAGATTAATGCTGATTCATCGTTTTTCTACAGTATTGTGAAATCTAAAAAAAAACACCATTAAAACTTATTCAATTGAATACAAGAACGTGAAAACAATACCTTCTTTGAACATACTTGCGTCAATTTTGATCTAATTGGACATACCACATCTTCCTATATCTATATGAAGTTTTCAACACATATTACTTTTATAACAAAACATCTGTTTTGAAGCCTTAACCATTTAAATTAAAAACAACAAGAGTTTGATCAAGTAAAGTCTATTGTCGTCAGGACTTCTTTAAGTCAAGAAAAAGACCAAAGTTGCAAGTGCGTCTTATTTGGCTGTATTGTAGGTATGGTCTGAATAGAAGAGTCGTCTGTGATGCCTCGTTTTGACGAAGTGACATGCTCTCTGTACGTGAAATAACAATTTTAATAACTATGAGAGCTGTCAGCGTCAAAATTTGAAAGTTTTTTAAAATGTTACAAAAATTGTGTCTAAATAATTTGAATTAAGGATTTTACAACAGTTTTACATTCAAAACCATATTGATTTCAGCCTCATACGTTCTCTGACCTTACTGTCTGTTTATTAGTAGTCAAATATCAGTCAAATATTTACATTTTCACTTTGGTCACAGAACATATATCATTAATCTTGTCCTGGATGTGCATGGTATATCTTCCAGAATCGATATCTATTTCTAATGGATTGATAGTCTCCGAGGATATTACCAACTCAATAACCAGTACTTGGGTACTGACATGAAAATAAGTAAATTGAAATTTGCAGTTAAAACATTAGTTTAATCAAGATATGAATGTATATCTGCATCACCCAAAGCTCTGATTAATTTTCCAGCTTTGTTAATTATTGTCCTCTTTAGTTTTATCAGCTTTTTTAATCTTTAATAAAATTAATGCTTTCAATATTTATTCTTCGAGCATCGATGGACAGGCATTTATTGTAGGAATGCGCATCAGGTCAACAAAATTTGTACCACTAATATTATTTCATCAGACTTTAAACTGATGTCAAAATACAGTATCATAACAACGCAAAAAAATACCTTTTAAGAAAAAAAGATCAATAAAAATTTACAAACCTTTTTTGAAATTGTCTACAAAATATTTTTAAGATGAGGTCTTCTCATACATGAGGGGGTGTAAACCACGAATATATGAGAACACTGCATTTGATTCACAAAGACGTAATTCATATTTATGTTATTTTTTCTCTTGTTGTTTAAAGAGCAGTTAGTTTTGAATGAACAGAAATATTTTCATTATTTCGACTTTTTAGATTCAGTAACACTTTAAGGTATGGATTTTTAATGAAATCTTATTTTGTGTCTTCTTGTCTGTCATAAAATTGGATACCTTGTCACTAAATTTGTATGGCAATATGAATGTTTGTGCTATCGTTTCCTTTTCTGGTTCAATTGTCAAAGCCTGAACTTTATGCTAATAAATGATAACACTTCTATGTTAAATGTGGAATAACGAAAATATCCCAACTCTTACACTCTAAGGAAAATTGAAAACGGAAAGTCCCTTATCACGTGACAAAAGCAAACGGAAAGTTCCTTATCACGTGACAAAATCAAACGCTCAAACATAGTGCTGCATAACATTATTTAAGTAGCATTGCATAACAACGATACGCAGTTCAGTGTCCTTCGTTAAAATCACGTGATTAAATTAATGATTGAATTAAGTATAGATATGTCAACAATTCATAGGTTGGTTAACCTAAAAAATATTTTAATAATGTATGTCATAAATCTTATATACATGCATGTTAACATTAGGAAGTGCATTTTTAAATATCTTAGTTTTTAATGTTATATATTACCCTAATATATTTTTTAAAATGTATAACATCCATCATAACTTAAGCTTGTATGTGAACATATATATCAAGAAGTTGTTAATGACATTAATATAAATATACATGTTTTTATAAAGGTTAACATTCTTTGCTTAGCTTCTTGCAACGGTCGACATATAGTGTTATGACAACCTTGTTCATACCATGTGACCACACGTTCACAATAGCAAACATAATGAAAAACATTATGAAATCATTAACAGTAACCAAAGTTTATTTAATAGATAAGAAGATGCTTTAAGATTGACAAATGCAAAAACACTCTCCCTTATGACCAAATGACGTTATAGTTAGCAACTATACGGCCTTCAACAATGACCAAAACACTTTACTATATATCAAGCTGAGCTGTTATGTTATTAAAACGGCCATGTAGTTCGGTCTTATCCATTCTTGGTGCTTAAAAAATACCTGTTAATAATTTAACATGAATCTTTGACTCTAGTGTTTGTCTCGTTTTCTACAGATTCAATAAACATTACATTGAGCACCAAGTCAGAGGACTTACCTTGTTTGTATTGGATACCAAAGGTTCATAAAATTCCGTACAAACAACGGTATATTGCTGGCTCATCTTCATGTTCCACTAAAGAATTATCCATTAGATTGACTAAAATTCTATCCGCAGTGAAAGAAATACTTCAGAAATACTGTGAAACTGTTTACTCGCGTAGTGGTATTAACCATATGAGGATTCTTAAAAATTCTAAAGAACTTCTACACAATTTTAAATCTCGGTCTTTTTCTGAAATTAGTTCTATCAAAACTTTTGATTTTTCAACCCTGTATACCACCATTCCCCATGTGAAATTGAAAAATCGCCTAAAAGAAATAATCCACAATGCCTTTCAACATAAAAATGGTAGCATACGCTATAAATTAATTACTTTTGGATTTCATAAGGCATATTTCGTAAATAGTGACAAACAAAAAGGTAAAACATGCTATACAGAAGAACAAGTGGTCAGTATGCTGGAGTTTCTTATCAACAACATATTTGTTGAGTTTGGAGGTAGACTTTTCCAACAAATTGTCGGCATTCCTATGGGAACAAACTGTGCGCCTCTTCTTGCCGACCTCTTCTTATTTTCATATGAATCGGAGTTCCTCAAGACACTTGTCAAAAACAAGAAAATCAAAGAAGCTAGATTTTTTAATTTCACTTTCAGATATATTGATGATGTTCTTTCTATAAACGATTCGAACTTTTCTGATTGGGTTCCATTTATATATCCCCAGAACTAGAGATTAAAGAAACAACAGACACGGCTTCCTTTTCTCATTTTTAGACTTACATCTCGAATTTGACTTACACAGTCATCTCAGTACCAGAATCTATGACAAACGAGACGATTTCAATTTTGAAATTATAAATTTCCCCCACCTTAGTAGCAATATACCAACTTCACCTGCATATGGGATATATATTTCCCAACTTATTCGATATTCAAGAGCTTGGAGCTCCTACTCAGACTTTGTAAAACATCATCAGTGTCTAAGTAGAAAGTTGATGAACCAGGGGTATGTCAAAGAACTTCTCGTCCTTTTTCTAAAAACAAGTTCATCGGAAGGTACCAAGACCTTGTTGATAAATATTCTGTATCAACTTCACAAATAATACACGATGGTCTTGATGTATAGATTCTGCGTACTGATGTTGTTTATAATCTTAACTACGTGTTGTATAGTTCTTTCATTTGTCCTTGTTCTATTCTTTTATTTGTCTTTATTAATATTACTTTTACTGTTAAGTCTGTTTTTGTTATATCATTTTGACGTAACTCTGTGCTTATGTATCTCATCATACTTTGAACGACAAAATTATTTTATGATGTGACTCTGTACCTATATATCTTGTCATACTTTAAATGACAAAATTATTTTATTTATTAATATTACTTTTACAGTTATCTCTGTTTTCTGTGATATACATTTGACGTGACTCTGTACTTATTGACTCATCATACTTTGAACCACACTATTATTTTATTTATTATTATTACTTTTACTGTTAAGTCTGTTTTTGTTATATCTATTTTACGTGACTGTATTTATGTATCCCGTCATACTTTGAACGACAAAATTATTTCATGTCTACCTGTGCGAATTTCAAACGCGCAATTTTACGCCAGTACTTAAAACCCTCCATCCTTTATGGGTGCATTTTACATAATTAAATTAAATAGTATAATATAAACACAAGAGTGCACACGCTGAAATGTCTCGCCTTCTATACTAATCATTGATATTATGTTGATAGTATAAAGCTTTATTACAACTGTCATGACTGTCTCATAAACTTAACATTAACCAAGATAACTAAACAAAGACCAATGAACCATGAAAATAAGGTCAAGGTCAGATGAACCATGCCAGGCAGACATGTACAGCTAACAATGCTTCTATACAACATATATAGTTGACCTATTACTTATAATTTTAGAAAAATAGACCAAAACGCAAAAACTTAACACTGTGCAATGAACCGTGAAAATGAGGTCACGGTCAAAAGAAACCTGCGCTACTGACATAAAGATCATAAAATATTTCCACACACCAAATATAGTTGACCTATGGCATATAGTATTAGATAAAAAGACCAAAACTCAAAAACTTAACTTTGACCACTGAACCATGAAAATGAGGTCAAGGTCACATGACATCTGCCCCTAGACATGTACACCTTACAATCATTCCATACAACAAATGTAGTAGACCTATTGCATATAGTATGAAAAAAACAGACCAAAACACAAAAATTTAACTATAACCACTGAACCATGAAAATGAGGTCAAGGTCACATGACATCTGCCCGCTAGACATGTACACCTTACAATCATTCAATACAACAAATATAGTAGACCTATTGCATATAGTATGAAAAAAACAGATCAAAACACAAAAATTTAACTATAACCACGGAACCATGAAAATGAGGTCAAGGTCAGATGACACCTGCCAGTTGGACATGTACACCTTACAGTCCTTCCATACACCGAATATACTAGCCCTATTGCTTATAGTATCTGAGATATGGACTTGACCACCAAAACTTAACCTTGTTCACTGATCCATGAAATGAGGTCGAGGTCAAGAGAAAACTGTCTGACAGACATGAGGACCTTACAAGGTACGCACATATAAATATAGTTATCCTATTACTTATAATAAGAGAGAATTCAACATTACAAAAAATATGAACTTTTTTTCAAGTGGTCACTGAACCATGAAAATGAGGTCAAGGACATGGGACATGTGACTGACGGAAACTTCGTAACATGAGGCATCTATATACAAAGTATGAAGCATCCAGGCCTTCCACCTTCTAAAATATAAAGCTTTTAAGAAGTTAGCTAACACCGCCGCCGCCGCCGGATCACTATCCCTATGTCGAGCTTTCTGCAACAAAAGTTGCAGGCTCGACAAAAATGAGGATGTTTAATTTGATGTATGCCTTTTTGTGTTTCTTCTTTACATTTGTTGTTTTTTTTAGTGATTTAGATGAAAACACAATATTGACTGCTGTACCCCTATTTTTTTACCTATTGTGTCTGTTTGTTTTGTTCACGCCTCGGTGACAATATAATGGAATTTGATACGATTGTCATACAAGTGAGAGGTTTAGCCAGCTATAAAACCATGTTAAATCCACCATTTTATACATTTGAAAATGCCTGTAACAAGTCAGGAATATGGCAGTTCTTGTTCATTCGTTTTTGATGCGTTTTGTAATTTGAATTTGCCATGTGATTATAGACTTTCCGAATTGATTATTCTCTGAGTTCAGTATTGTTGTGATTTTACTTTTTTCTACAGATTCGCGGAGGTGAAGCTCACTTAAGATGCGTTAGCATTGCGTCCTGTGTTGGTAGGTGTCAATAATTGTTGAAGTTTGTGATTTATATAAGTTTTAAAAAAGAAAAGTGACCACACCTGTAAAGAATATAAGCCCGCCCATTTCACGTGACCACACAGGAAAAGAAAATAAACACTTCGTTATACTTGACCGAAAATGTAAAGAAGATACCCCGTTCCTTTCCCTCGACCAATCCTATAAAGAAGATAAGCGCGTCTGTCTCAAGTGACCACACCCATAAAGAATATAAACTCGTCTGTATTAAGTGACTACACTGGTATCTGCATAAAGAACTCATAAAAAAGCAATACAGTTGAGAACCAGTCTAAGGTACTAACATATTTTATTTTGTCGTCTATAGAGAAAAATTAAAAGGCTTTATTGTTTCTAAAAGTATTACAGCGAGAAATGGTTATGAATATATTGGATAATGTGCTACAATCGGAAATTCCATAGTAGTAAACTCAGAAATGTTCATACTAACAAAAACATCTTCTGTCATAGTTTCATTAAGGCCTGGAATAGCAAACCAAGTAAATCTTACAAATAAGGCTTTTCTCCATGTACCATCAGAGACTGGAACAGCAAACCAAGTAAAGCTTACAAATACAACTTCTCTCCTAGTACCATCAGAGACTGGAACAGCAAAGCAAGTAACACTTACAAATACAGCTTCTCTCCTAGAACCATCAGAGACGAGAACATCTAACCAACTAACATTTACAAATAAAGCTTCTCTCCAAGTACCATTAGAGACAGGAACAGCAAACAATGTCAAACTAACAAATCAAGCTTGACTTCAGGTACCATTATATATTGGAACATCTAACCAACTAACACTTACAAATAAAAATTCTCTTCTAGTACATTCAGAGACGGGAACATCTAACCAACCAACATTTACAAATAAAACTTCTGTCAAAGTACCATTAGAGACTGGAACAGCAAACCATGTCAAACTTAAAAGTAAAGCTTCTCTCCTAGTACCATTAGAGACGGGAATAGCAAACCAACTAACGTTTACAAATAAAGCTTCTTTCCAAGTACCATCAGAGACTGGAACAGCAAACCATGTCAAACTTACAACAAAGCTTCTCTTCAGGTACCATTAGAGATTGAAGCATCTAACCAACTAACCATTTCAAATAACATTCTCTCCAAGTACCATCAGAAACTGGAACATCTCGCCTACTAACACTTACAAATACAGCTTCTTTCCTAGTACCATCAGACACTGGAACAACAAACCAAGTAAAAATTACAAATAAAGCTACTCTTCTAGTACCATCAGAGACTGGAACATCTTACCAACCAACACTTACAAATAAAGTTTCTCTCAAAGTACCATTAGAGACAGGAACAGAAAACCATGACAAACGTACAAATAAACCTTCACTTCATGTACCATTAAAGATTGGAACATCAAACCAACTAACACTTACAAATAAAGTTTCTCTCCTAGTACCATTCGAGACTGGAACAGCAAACCATGTCAAACTTACAAATAAAGCTTCTGTCTTAGTACCATTAGAGACGGGAACAGCAAACCAAGTTAAACTTACAAATAAAGCTTCTCTCCAAGTGCAATCAGACACTGGAACAACAAACCAAGTAAAACTTACAAATAAAGCTTCTCCCCAAGTATCATTAGATATTGGAACATCTAACCAACTAACACTGACAAATAAATCTTCTGTCTTAGTACCATTAGAGACGGGAACAGCAAACCAAGTTGAACTTACAAATACATCTTCTCTCCTAGTACCATCAGAGACTGGAACATCTCACCAACAAACACTTACAAATACAGCTTCTCTCCATTAACATCAGAGACTGGAACATCTCACCAACTAACACTTACAAATACAGTTTCTCCCCAAGTACCATCAGAGATTGGAACAGCAAACCAAGTAAAACTTACAAATACAGCTTCTCTCCTAGTACCAACAGAGACTGGAACAACAAACCAAGTAAAACTTACAAATAAAGCTTCTCCCCTAGTACCATCAGAGACTGGAACATCTCACCAACAAACACTTACAAATACAGCTTCTCTCCTAGTACCAACAGAGACTGGAACAGCAAACCAAGTAAAACTTACAAATAAAGCTTATCTCCAAGTACCATCAGAGACTGGAACAACAAACCAAGTAAAACTTACAAATTAAGCTTCTCCCCAAGTACCATCCGAGACTGGACAACAAACCAAGTAAAACTTACAAATAAAGCTTATCTCCAAGTACCATCAGAGACTGGAACAACAAACCAAGTAAAACTTACAAATAAAGCTTCTCCCCAAGTACCATCAGAGACTGAACAACAATCCAAGTAAAACTTACAAATAAAGCTTATCTCCAAGTACCATCAGAGACTGGAACAACAAACCAAATAAAACTTACAAATAAGCTTATCTCCAAGTACCATCAGAGACTGGAACAACAAACCAAGTAAAACTTACAAATAAAGCTTCTCCCCAAGTACCATCAGAGACTGAACAACAAACCAAGTAAAACTTACAAATAAAGCTTATCTCCAAGTACCATCAGAGACTGGAACAACAAACCAAGTAAAACTTACAAATAAAGCTTATCTCCAAGTACCATCAGACACTGGAACAACAAACCAAGTAAAACTTACAAATAAAGCTTATCTCCAAGTACCATCAGAGACTGGAACAACAAACCAAGTAAAACTTACAAATAAAGCTTCTCCCCAAGTACCATCAGAGACTGAACAACAAACCAAGTAAAACTTACAAATAAAGCTTATCTCCAAGTACCATCAGAGACTGGAACAACAAACCAAGTAAAACTTACAAATAAAGCTTCTCCCAAAGTACCATCAGAGACTGAACAACAAACCAAGTAAAACTTACAAATAAAGCTTATCTCCAAGTACCATCAGAGACTGGAACAACAAACAAAGTTAAACTTACAAATAAAGCTTCTCCCCAAGTACCATCAGACACTGGAACAACAAACCAAGTAAAACTTACAAATAAAGCTTCTCTCCCAGAACCATCAGAGACTGGAACAACAAACCAAGTAAAACTTACAAATAAAGCTTCTCTCCCAGAACCATCAGACACTGGAACAACAAACCAAGTAAAACTTACAAATAAAGCTTCTCTCCCAGAACCATCAGAGACTGGAACAACAAACCAAGTAAAACTTACAAATAAAGCTTCTTCCTAAGTACCATCAGACACTGGAACAACAAACCAAGTAAAACTTACAAATAAAGCTTTTCTCCCAGAACCATCAGACACTGGAACAACAAACCAAGTAAAACTTACAAATAAAGCTTATCTCCAAGTACCATCAGAGACTGGAACAACAAACCAAGTAAAACTTACAAATAAAGCTTCTCTCCCAGAACCATCAGAGACTGGAACAACAAACCAAGTAAAACTTACAAATAAAGCTTCTTCCTAAGTACCATCAGACACTGGAACAACAAACCAAGTAAAACTTACAAATAAAGCTTCTCTCCCAGAACCATCAGACACTGGAACAACAAACCAAGTAAAACTTACAAATAAAGCTTCTTCCTAAGTACCATCAGACACTGGAACAACAAACCAAGTAAAACTTACAAATAAAGCTTCTTCCTAAGTACCATCAGACACTGGAACAACAAACCAAGTAAAACTTACAAATAAAGCTTCTCTCCCAGAACCATCAGACACTGGAACAACAAACCAAGTAAAACCTACAAATAAAGCTTCTCTCCCAGAACCATCAGAGACTGGAACAACAAACCATGTCAAACTTACAAATAAAGCTTCTCTCCAGGTACCATCAGCGACTGGAACATTAAACCAACAAACACTTACAAATAAAGCTTATCTCCTAGTACCATCAGAGACTGGAACGTCTTACCAACTAACACTTACAAATAAAGCTTCTCTACTAGTACAATCAGAGACTGGAACAGATTACCAACTAACACTTAAAATAAAGCTTCTATCCTAGTACCATTGAAACTGGAACAGCTTACCAACTAACACTTACAAATAGAGCTTCTCTACTAGTACCATCAGAGACTGGAACAGCTTACCAACTAATACTTACAAATAAAGCTTCTCTCCTAGTACCATTAGAGATGGGAACAGCTTACAAACTAACACTTACAAATAAAGCTTCTATTCTAGTACCATCAGAGACTGGAACAGATTGGGGGTTCGTGTTGTTTATTCTTTAGTTTTCTATGTTGTGTCATGTGTGCTGTTTTTTGTTTGTCTTTTTCATTTTTAGCCATGGCGTTGTCAGTTTGTTTTAGATTTATGAGTTTGATTGTCCCTTTGGTATCTTTCGTCCCTCTTTTACCAAGTAAAACTAACAAATAAAGCTTCTCTCCAACACCATTAGATATTTGAACATCTAACCAACTTACACTTACAAAAACAGCTTCTTTCCACGTACCATTAGACATTGGAACATCTAACCAACTAACGCTTACAAATAAAGCTTCTCTCCAAGTACCATTAGATATTGGAACATCTAACCAACTAAAAGTTACAAATTCAGCTTCTGTCATTGTACCATTGTAGACTTAGCTTACAAACTACTTCTTACTATCCGTCAATGTCTCAGTGTGCTATGCTTAATTCTTATATCCTTGTCCTTTTTTAGCTCATGTGCTTTGTCTATTATCCATTTTGTGTTTCTATATTACATATTTGTTAGTTTTGAAGTTATCTAGATAAAACCACAATGTTGACTGTTGTGTCCCTATTTTGATATTTTTACGTATTATATATGTTTGTTTTGTTCACACGTCGTTGTCAATATAAAGGAATTATATGAGACTGTCATACACTTGAGAGGTTTAATTATCCATTGTCTACATTATCAAATGCCTGTACCAATTCAGGAATATGACAGTTGTTATCAATTTGTTTAATGTGTTTGAGATTTTATTATTGCCATTTGACTAGGCACTCTTCATTTTGAATTTTCCTCGGAGTTCCATTTTTTTTTCAAATTTTACAAATACAGCTTTTTCTCCTAGTATCACTAGAGTCTTGAACATCTAACCAACTAACATTCACACACACAGATTATCACCAAGTACCACTAAACACTAAACACTAAAACAGCTAACCAACAAACATTTACAAACACAGATTATCTCCAAGTTCCATTAAAGACTTGAACAGCTAACCAACTAACACTTACAAAAACAGATTACCTCCAAGTTCCATTAAAGACTTGAACAGCCAACCAACTAACGCTTGCTAAAACAGATGATTATCTCCAAGTACCATTAAAGACTTTAACAGCTAACCAACTAACACTTACAAACACTGATTATCTCCAAGTACCATTAAAGACTTGAACAGCTAACCAACTAACACTTACACAAACAGATTATTTCCAAGTTCCATTAAAGACTTGAACAGCTAACCAACTAACACTTACAAAAACAGATAATCTCCAAGTTCCATTAAAGACTTGAACAGCTAACCAACTAACACTTACAAAAACAGATTATCTCCAAGTACCATTAAAGACTTAAACAGCTAACCAACTATCACTTACAAACACAGATTATCTCCAAGTACCATTAAAGACTTGAACAGCTAACCAACTAACAGTTACAAACACAGATGATCTCCAAGTACCATTAAGGACTTGAACAGCTAACCAACTAACACTTACAAACACAGATAATCTCCAAGTATCATTAAAGACTTGAACAGCTAACCAACTAACACTTACAAACACACAGACTATCATCAAGTTTCATTAAAGACTTGAACAGCCAACCAACTAACGCTTACAAAAACAGATGATTATCTCCAAGTACCATTAAAGACTTTAACAGCTAACCAACTAACACTTACAAACAGAGATTATCTCCAAGTACCATCAAAGACTTGAACAGCTAACCAACTAACACTTACACAAACAGATGATCTCCAAGTACCATTAAGGATTTGAACAGCTAACCAACTAACACTTACAAACACAGATGATCTCCAAGTACTATTAAAGACTTTAACAGCTAACCAACTAACACTTACAAACACACAGACTATCATCAAGTACCATTAAAGACTTGAACAGCTAACCAACTAACACTTACAAATATATTTTCTGACATAGTTCCATTAATGACTGGGATAACTAACCAACTAACGCTTACAAACAATGCTTCTCTCCAAGTTCCATCAATGGCTGCAACTTACACTTAAAAATACAACTGCTCGCCTAGTACCAGTAGAGACATGAACAGCTAACTAACTTACACTTACAAATACAGATTCTGTCATTGTACCATTATACTTGAACAGTTAACAAATAAACTCTTACAAATGCTGAGTATCTCCTAGTACCATTAGAAACTGAAATAGCTTAGCAACTAAGACTTACAAATACAGCATATTTCCTGGTACCATAAAAAGGTATATCCAAAATATTGAGTTCCAATGTTCATAAAAACTGACAAACATTAAACGCTATTAATTCGCCGTTTCAGAATCTAATGCATCCTGGGTAATATTTTAAAAGTGTACACTAAAACGTCGTGATTGGTTAAAAATGTCATAAACAATAGAAATTCAACCAATGACGTGACGTTATTTTCATTTTGGGATACGAACAATGAAATTACCCATGATTCTTTAGATTCTGAAACGGCCAATTTACGGAACATGTAAAAAAACAGCTGTCAATATTGCATAACTTGCCACAGGCATTTTCCGAACAAATTGGGGTTTAAGAGTCAAAACTGTTAAATATAGATAATGCGGTGGAATTCAATAACAAGTTTACATCTTAATTAACAGAGTAGTAATACAAGAAACAACCATTTTAATCTACGCATCTAATGTTATGAATGATCATGTGATCAAATGACTGATTTGGTCTAGTGTTGTGACTCCTAGGCTCTTTGAGATATAACGACGTAGAAATGAAAGACATGTTTTTATTTTTGTGAGATATAACTTGTTATATTACAAGTACAACTACTTGTTAAGTCAATGTTCGAACAAGACGCTCTTTCTGTCATTAAAACTGATGACTGATTTAAAAACTGTAGTGACATCTGACGTTTTTTGTAAATCCATGTTTTTTTTTTCTTTGTTATAAATTGTTTGCCGTCAGAAACCAGATGTGATTAAATCAAATACAGAAAAGACTAAGACAAATTTGAAGAAGATCGAATACACTAGTATTTCAATGTTGTACATTCAGTACAAGTATTGACTGTAGACGTGTACTTTCTTATATGAATTGTACTTAATCCAATAACATTTTAAGTAATAACATACTTTTTCTATCCATTAAATTTATAATAAAAGTAACAGTTAAACATCAATATCTTGTCGCAATTTCAAAGAATAAATTAATATAGTTTAGAAATAAATTGCACTTTTGACAAAAAAAAATCATATCTTCCATTTCAAAGGTTTATTTACCATTCTGTTATTCCCCTTTATCAACCATCAGTACTTTTTTCACTTTAAGTATGCAAATTTTAACATAGTAAAATGTTGACAATTGACCAGTTTATAAATGTTATGATGGCTTTTTTTTACGTTTTTCAATGCACTTTGATTGTATTTGTTTGAATTTTAGTTTTTCAATGCACTTTGATCGTATTGTTTGAATTTTAGTTTTTCAATGCTCTTTGGTTGTATTGTTTGAATTTTGGGTTTTAAATGCACTTTGGTTTTGTTAATTGAATTTTGATTTTTCGCTGCACTTTGATTGTATTGGTTGATTGTTTAAATTTTGGGTTTAAAATACACTTTGGTTTTATTGTTTGAATTTTGATTTTTCAATGCACTTTGGTTGTATTGTTTAAATATTGGTTTGTTAATGCACTTTGGTTGTGTAAAAGCGTTGACCCAAGCACATTTTGGATGAAGCGAGGAAGCTCATGATGTTTTAAAGCTTTGAACTAGCTTTCAGTATCTACAACTTCCAACAGATATGTGTGTCTAAATCGTTTTTGTACTTTGTATTGTTTTGATGATTTAAGCATTTTACAACATATGTTCATGTTTGTTATTATGCTATTCTATTTCAATATTGTCTCTGGTTAAGCAAACATTAGGCGTTTGCAAACATACATGTATTTAATCCCGCCAAATTTGTATATGGCTGTTTCAAGTCAGGAGCGATTGGTGGAACTGTGTAATTTCTCACAGTATGAAATTACTAAATGAAACTTGGTCTCGTATCTCAAGAATTAATACTTTTAATGGTCGGGTTGTTGTCGCTTTAACACATTCCCCAATTCATAATCTGTTTGTATTGACATGTTAACATGCTGCTGGTTGACATACTGGTTGTTTACGCGCGAAAAGTTGACGAAATGTATGTCATGTATATCAAAACGATGGCCTTGGTATGCAGTATGTACTTTGCTCATTGATGAAGGCCTTGTGATGACTTACATTTGCCAACTTTAACGTCAATTGGTCTGTGGTGGAAAGTTGTCTCATTGGCAATCATGCCGCTTATTTTTATGTGGAAATGTTAAAAAGAAACAATTTGAATTCAATATCAGTTACATTTTGTCAAATGAAGCTTTATTATACGTGTATAAAGTATTTTGTAGATTTGCACATTTTTAACTGAAAATCCTACACAATGACATAAAGCACATGAACTATATCAACAGAAAAACCAAGTAACCGAACAGAGTCCTAATCTGATGATACATTTATACAATCAAGCTGTTCAACGATATAATACTAATAGCTGTACTCCACAAGATCATCGTTATAACCTGTACGAGAACAAGGTACGATCTAATACTAATAGCTGTACTCCACAAGATCATCGTTATAACCTGTACTAGTACAAGTGTAGGATTTAATAATGTCCCCAATGAAATAGTGTCCACGGGACATTATTTCCTAGTTAATACGGTCTCGGGACGATATTTACTTATTTATATGTGTCCTGGACACATTCTTCTATGAAAAATTGTCCTCAGGTATGAAAAAGTGTCCCTGAAAGTGGACATATTTAAATACTATACTTCAGTGATAAGATGTCTACCTGGACATTTTTTCACAAGACATTTTTGTCCTCCTGGATTTTTTTTTATATATATGATTAAAATAACATTCATTGCTAAGTTATGTTACTAAATGTATTCTAATCTATACTTGCTAATTTTTAATACACTAATTTTGTTACTTTGACAGGAATTACTTAAGTTATCTCATTGACATTCATACCATGCTGATGTTCTTAAATTTAGATTATTATTATTCCTTACATGTTCTTTAATGTTTGGAAAAAAATATTTAGAAGTAATTTTACTAACTGTCTTGTTAAAACCAAGATGGCATCCACTTTCATCATGACATATGAATAAAACAGCATCTAGCTTGTCACAGTGTACCACTAGTTTTTCCACATTTTCTTTTGCCTTCTTGTCAGAGTACATATAGTACATTTCTTTAAATTTAATTTTAAACTTTTCACATTTCCTTCTGATAGTTCTTCTTTCATTTAGATTCGTATTATCAGGATATTTCTTATAAATAACTTATATAGAGTGGGGCGCTCATATTCGCTGTGGACACAATTTCGCCGTTTTATGATTTTGAGGTGTAAAAACTTCAAATGATGGTTGAAATGGAAGAAATATGCCGTTAAATTATATTTTTATAACAAATATGATTATTTTTGAAAATGAGACTAAATTTCGGCACTTACGGCAAAGGACCAAAAAATGGACAATGATTTTCAGCCAATTTCCTGAATGAAAAAAAAAGGATTTCAAAGAAGCATTCCTTAGTAATTCTTTGACTGATTTACACCTTTCAAATGTCTGCTATTCGTCTATAATGAAATTTATTTGATAAATATTGTTTAAAGCTGCAGTTATTTGGTTTTAAATAGATATGTAAAAACGGCGAATATGTGTCCCCCCGTTGACAAAAATTAGGAAATTTCATACACCCTTTAATCCAACTTTTCTGATGATTTTACTCAAAACAAACACGTTTTCAGGCTAAGAATATTTTGCATTTGAAATTATCTTCATATAGAAATATCAGTATACTTCAAAAACATAAACTGAAGAAAACATGGAAAGATATGGCGAAAATGATCACCTCTAGTTGTAAATTTCTCTCTATTCCTTTCCATTCATTTCTTATTTTGTTTATATTAATCAATTTCTAATTAAACTTTCTTATTTTATTAAAATTCAAGCATAATAAAACATTTTAATGACCATTGTATTACTTCCCTTGGAGGACATAATTTGTTAATAATAGTAGGATTTAATAATGTCCTCTATTTCATAACATTCTGTAGTCAAGTAGACACTATTAGATATTGCTATGACAATCTGTCCACTTACGGGACAATATTCCATGGCAATGGACATTATTAAATACCTAAATTCTAGGAAATAGTGTCCATGTGGACACTATTTCCCAGAACACTATTTTGCCTTACACATAGTACCCTGACCTTACAGAATATCTAATACATTAATTATACCAGTGCATCACGTATAATACAAATACAATATTACTAACGACCGGTAAATCCTTAAATATTGAATAAAATGACAAAGTTTAAAAATTTAACGAGTTTATAAATCTGTGGTACGATCTTTAATCAATTTAAGGATTACTAGAAAAGAACTGGAGTGGTAATAATGAATATGTACAGATGTGAATACTAAAATATTATAAACTAGATTGTCTTTTCTGTAGGCGATAATTTTAATACTTTTTGACACATATAATTCTTAAAGTTCGATTCCTGATTTGAATGTTGTTTACAATCAAGGGGAAAATAACAATCCTAAAAGTTGAGTTTCTTAACAATTATGCTGCGCAGAAAAAGACATGAGTCGAAACATTTTAATAAAATTGAGAATGGATATAGGGAATATGTCAAAGAGACAACAACCCGACCAAAGAGCAGATAACAGCCGAATTGGTCTTCAATGCAGCGAGAAAATCCCGCAGCCGGAGGTGGGCATCAGATAGTCCATTAATATAAATGTGAACTAGTTCAGCGAAAATGAACGTCATACTATAAACTCCAAAACATATAAATGAACTAAAATTTAAAAAAATATACAACACTGAATAAGACCAGAGGCTCCTGACTTTGGACAGACTCAAAAATGCGGCATTTTTCGTGAGATCTCAACCCACCCTTTATACTTCTAATGAAAGAACATTTCGTGTATAAAGTGTGAAATTTTATAGATACAAGTTTTAGGCAAAGAGGAAGCAGAACATTAGAACTGAAAAAAAATATCACAGTATAACATTACTAGATAAATCTTAGTCTCATATCTCAAGACGTTAATACTTTAATTGCTGAGAAATAAAGACAAAAATTAGTTACGAACAGACGGACAAAAGGATGGACGGGCAGAAGTAAACCGCCATTCCCCTTCCTTTGGACCTATAGAACGACTGAAGTGAAATAAAGTTGAGTAACCGTCAAGTTATTTTTATATTTCATTATAGAGAGATGAACAAACTTTACGAATTCCTAACAATGCTTAATAATAAACTCGATCGAAAAATCACCAGTCTTCATGAGTTAGTGACTTCTTATTATTAAGTAAGATGTCACAAAGTAGAAGTCATAATCTGTATTGACATGTTGACATGCTGCTGGATGACATACCGGTGGTTTACCCGCCTGCTAAGTTGACGAAATGTATGCCATGTATACTAAACGATAAACAAGTTTGAGCTGGCCTTAGGTCACATTGTACACATTATAGGTATAGCAAGTACTATAGTAGTAACAGCCGTTTTATGACCTACAACATGTACCTAACATATGTCAGAACAAGCTAATCGTTAATTTTTTCTATATACTATTTTCTGGACTTGTCTTTTTTACTTACTGTTGACTGGTCTTGACTCTGCGTTTGTCTGTTTTTTCTTGATCAATACGTTTAATGGACTCTTAGTATTACCAAGCATATTTTTTTTTATAATATGACATATAATTACTGAATTTCTATGGTATAGCTGTATATGAACATGATTTATTCTATTAGAAGATTAAAAATGTTAAAATCTTAATCAATACAATTAAGAGTGTTTATTGAACAACATTTAGTTTATATTAATTTATAAAACACCTTTCTTACAGTTAAAAATGGTCTTTCTTTTACTTAATTTCATCTAAAATATAGATCTATTCTTGTGTTGGTGAAGTATGTTTCAATTTGCAAGAATTCAATAAAAAGTGGTATTTTACATTGTATATTTATTCATATAGCTATCAAGTTGAGGATCAGGTTTCTGATAGTCTCATTTAAAAGTTATTCCATTCATTTCTATAACTTGTCATAATATACAGGTATTTGTGTACTGATGAAGGCCGCATGTTGACATCTTTATATTTATCACTTATGTGTGTGTGTGTGTGTGTGTCCTTGTGCTGCCGTCTCTTGACGTTTACAGCTCACATCCTTTTATTCAATAAATGACCATACGATTTCACGAATATTTGCACATCTGATTACAAATAAAATATGATTCAAATAATATAGACATCTGAATGAATGAATGTATCTTGATTGCAAAAGCATAGACATGATGTTGCAAAATTAACAACATACACCAGAGAACAATAGTATAATACAATGACATGTAAATTGATGCGACTATATCAAATCGAATATTCCATGATTTTTTTTACATAATTACATAATACGATAGTACATGTATTAAAGAGACTTAGGCAGCAACCATTTGATTTTCGGGGGGGGGGGGGGGTATGGTTTTTTTTTGGGAAAAAAAGTTTGTTTCCAGTTTTTGGAGAAAAAAATAATTTGTTTTTGATTCTGAGAAAAAAAAATTGTTTGTTTCACCCTCAGCTGCCACTATATGTAATGCTAAAATTGAAAGAAAAAAATTGTTTTCGACTTGTCGCGAAAAAGAATAGATTGTTTTTCGCCGCAGGCGAAAAAAAAATTTGTCCAGAATAAAAAAAACATAGCCCCCCCCCTCCCCACCCCCAGAAAATCAAATGGTTGCCGCCTTACTAGAAGCTTGTAGTATATTCAATAGTTTTCTTTGTCGTCGCTCACTTGTAAAACTTGCCTTACTGTTTCAGATTTGCTTTTTCTAAACGTTCTTGATTGGCTTGGTATCAAATAACTTATTTTGTTTCTAAAAATTAACGAAATCCTTAATAATATCAATTAATATGTTTCTTCTAATGTAGATAAGAAAATGGCGATACATTAAACAGATTGAACCACAACTCAAAGTATTAACACGTGTACCATATGCACTAAGAATGTAAAATTCTAATAATGCAAAACAAGCATATTAACCATAAATCGATATACTTTGAAGATGTACATGTATACTAGTATAATAATTATACTTTTAAGCATAGCTACACATTTAGCTTGTACCAGTGAATATATAATAACTATGATGATTGGTATATTGTGAACAAGTACAATACAATATGTATCGGTATACTACTGAAAGCATCTGTATACTTTTAGTAATTATCGGTATATTAAAAACACATCAGAGTATCAGTGTAAACTGTTAACCTTTAGACGGTTTTCTGTAGAGGATTTTGTGTAGTATATAAGGATTTTTGGCGGGAAACTGTCTGCTACGACATCCAGTGACACGGGTAGCAGTTGTCGTTGCAGTCGTAAATTTCTCTCGCAAATTTAAATCATGTGCGTAAAGAAATTTTATTAGGTAAAGGTTGACCTTGAACAGCCTGCCTCTTTTTCTCAGAAATTTCCTTTAGAAATGATGGCAAGTATTGAGTATGCAAAATTTGAAACCGCCCTCTTTCGGTTTTATAAGCAATGTTTCACTTTGCGAGACTTATTAATTTGAAGCTGATCCTGTCGTTTTATAAATCTGTTTGAACAGTGCAGCCTCCATACAAAATATGTTCATCTGTTCTTTTTAAAAAAAGTGACCACTATTGGTCACTTTAGTTATATATGCTGTTATTCTATAGCATTGTATGCGGTACATAAAAAGATAGGATGACACGTTATCCAACTACAAAACTGCATAAGTTAGTTTACATTGATATGCCTCAATGTCTCAAACAAATGTGAAGCGACTGATGCAAGCATCATGTGACAAACATTAAGTTATGTGATGCCTCAATGATCGGGGATTTACCTGTACTTTCATTTAAGCATATTCCCCTAAATGCGTATACATAAATATTTTTACAAACCATCTAATGATACTAAATCAATGAAATTCAAATTAATAGGTTTTTATTCACAATGTATCAATCAACAGTTGCATAAGCAGACTTCGGAATTCGCCATTAAAGTAATTTCAGAAAATAGAAAATGTCGTTGAACGCATAAGTCATCGTTTGACATTTTCCAGAAAATACAATGTTAGCGACTTTGATCAAGTTGATTACTCTCGTAATATAATTGTTTATAGAAGCCAACATAAGACATGATCGACTTTAAAGTCTACATCTTGAATAACTAGTTTACATGACAACGCTCTATTCAGATTAGACTTCACACGAACTGACGATTCAAATGAAAGCTTTTTTCAAAAACGTACTTTTATAATTCAGTTTTAGTTGATACCATTAGCTATATTGTCTGACCTAGAAACGATCTTTTTCTCGCTCCATTTAATTAGATATAATGACAGAATAATCGGGCAGTGTACTGCAATGTACTGCACAATATAACTAATTCATATACCAACAGAAAAAGTGCTAAAATAGTTCTCACGTCTTATTATCTATATACAGTTTTAATATTACTGTAGATGCATTTTTTTTTAGTAATATCCATTTTTTCTGTTCTTGTCTTTTTTTAAAATAATTTATTATAACTGATCATCATTCTAAGGGGATTCTATAGAAGCTTCATTACTATTAACTGAAGGAGACGTGAGTATACGCCAATAAGACAGCAACACCATTGGACAAAAATAACCAAACGAATCACGTGGGTAGCAACAAGTCTTCATAGTATGTCAAGCTTATAAGCTTCCTGGTACTATAACAATCTAAAATAAAAGGTTTAATATAGAAAACATATGTACCAAACATTATGATGATATAATTTTTATGAATTTAGATTATAACTTGCACGTGGTTATCGTTGTCCGTTCAATTTCTCAAATCGTTTAGAGCAGGGATTACACTAAAAATCGCCTAAAATGGGTCATTGGCAGCTCAGCCTGATTATATTGTTTGGCCAAATGACAATCGTTAAATTGTTAAGTTGCTATGGTGAACCTCTCTTTTTTGTTTTGCTTTCAAGCATTTCATCTCCAGTATACATGTTATCCGTGCAACTCATCTACATTATACATGTAACACGTGCAACTCATCTCCAGTATTCATGTAACACGTGCAACTCATCTACATTATACATGTAACACGTGCAACTCATCTCCAGTATACATGTATATTGTGCCTGATGTTCATATTATGAAATCATAATCTTTCAGTCAGTTTAATTGAAGTCTGGCATGTCAGTTAACTGCTAGTAGTCTGTTGTTATTTATGTATTATTGTCATTTTGTTTATTTTCTTTGGTTACATCTTCTGACATCAGACTCGGACTTCTCTTGGACTGAATTTTAATGTGCGTATTGTTATGCGTTTACTTTTCTACATTGGCTAGAGGTATAGGGGGAGGGTTGAGATCTCACAAACATGTTTAACCCCGCCGCATTTTTGCGCCTGTCCCAAGTCAGGAGCCTCTGGCCTTTGTTAGTCTTGTATTATTTTAATTTTAGTTTCTTGTGTACAATTTGGAAACTAGTATGGCGTTCATTATCACTGAACTAGTATATATTTGTTTAGGGGCCAGCTGAAGGACGCCTCCTGGTGCGGGAATTTCTCGCTACATTGAAGACCTGTTGGTGACCTTCTGCTGTTGTTTTTTTCTATGGTCGGGTTGTTGTCTCTTTGGCACATTCCCCATTTCCATTCTCAATTTTATGTAACACGTGCAACTCATCTCCAGTATACATGTTACCGGTGCAACTCATCTACATTATACATGTAGTTCGTGCAATTCATCTCCAGTATATATATTACCCGTGCAACTCATCTACAGTATACATGTATCGCGTGCAACTCATCTACAGTATACATGTAGCTCGTGCAATTCATCTACAGTATACATGTAGCTCGTCCAATTCATCTACAGTATACATGTATCGCGTGCAACTCATCTCCAGTATACATGTTACCTGTGCAACTCATCTACAGTATACAAGTAACGCGTGCAATTCATCTCCAGTATACATGTTACCCGTGCAACTCATCTACAGTATACATGTATCACGTGCAACTCATCTACAGTATACATGTAGCTCGTGCAATTCATCTACAGTATACATGTAGCTCGTGCAATTCATCTACAGTATACATGTAACGCGTGTAATGCATCTCCAGTATACATGTATCGCGTGCAATTCATCTCCAGTATACATGTAACGCGTGCAATTCATCTCAAGGATACATGTAACGCGTGCGATTCATCTCCAGTATACATGTTACCCGTGCAACTCATCTACAGTATACATGTATCGCGTGCAACTCATCTACAGTAAACATGTAGCTCGTGCAATTCATCTACAGTTTACATGTAATGCGTGCAATGCATCTCCAGTATACATGTATCGCGTGCAATTCATCTCCAGTATACATGTAGCGCGTGCAACTCATCTCCAGTATACATGTAACACGTGCAACTCATCTACATTATACATGTAGCTCGTGCAATTCATCTACAGTATACAAGTATCGTGTGCAATTCATCTCCAGTATACATGTAACGCGTGCAATTCATCTCCAGTATACATGTAACGCGTGCAATTCATCTCCAGTATACATCTTACGCGTGCAATTCATCTCCAGTATACATGTAACGCGTGCAATTCATCTACAGAATACATGTAACACGTGCAATTCATCTCCAGTATACATGTTACCCGTGCAACTCATCTACATTATACATGTAGCTCGTGCAATTCATCTACAGTATACAAGTATCGCGTGCAATTCATCTCCAGTATACATCTAACGCGTGCAATTCATCTCCAGTATACATGTTACCCGTGCAACTCATCTGCATTATACATGTATCGCGTGCAACTGATCTACAGTATACATGTAGCTCGTGCAATTCAACTACAGAATACATGTATTGCGTGCAATTCATCTCTAGTACACATGTATCGCGTGCAATTCATCTCCAGTATACATGTTACCCGTGCAACTCATCTACATTATACATGTAGCTCGTGCAATTCATCTCCAGTATACATGTTACCCGTGCAACTCATCTACAGTATACATGTATCGCGTGCAACTCATCTACAGTATACATGTAGCTCGTGCAATTCATCTACAGTATACATGTAACGCGTGCAATGCATCTCCAATATACAAGTATCGCGTGCAATTCATCTCCAGTATACATCTAACGCGTGCAATTCATCTCCAGTATACATGTAACGCGTGCAATTCAACTCAAGTATACATGTAACGCGTGCAATTCATCTGCATCTTACACGCTTTACATGTATCGCATGCAATTCATCTCCAGTATACATCTAACGCGTGCTATTCAATGCCATTATACATGTTACACGCGCAATTCATTTCTTGAATACATGTACCATCCCACTATGTTTATAATATATAAAATACCACAACTCTTTCGCTATACCCTTTCTCTTGTGGTGTTTATGATTTAAATGGATGTACTCTATATATTTCTGGTAAATTATTAAGTCAGGGATTCCGTTACCACAAATTACTAAAACAAATATTAGATTCTTCCGTATACATATGTATATAAAGAAGCCCATGATAACGGCCTTTGCATAGAAAATCTATAGAGCAGTCAGTCATTTTTTGGATTATAAATATTTCTGTCATCAGAGTCTAATCATAGCTATTTGTTTGAAAGGGAAATTTATTGTGTCACGAATTGTCATCTCAATGTTGTGTGTACTTTTTGCGTGAATTTTTCTACTGAGATTATAAAAGTTATATTGAGATGAATAATATACATGTTCGTGAAAACAGTTTCAGTGTAATAAATACCCCCAGAAAACATATTCTAGGGGATTTGTTTTTCGCAGATGATGCCTGTATGATATGTTTCATCTCTATAAAACAAGTTCCACAATTTTATACCTGGTGAAATAATTTCTTGGTATGCAAAATGTGTTCATTAGGGAGCTACCATTTGATTTTTATGGGGGGGGGCTAGGATGAAAAATTTTGTCCTGCATTTTTTTATTAGTTGTAATCTCTGTCCTGCCTTTTTATTTTTCACTCTATTCGGTCCTGCCTTTTTTTTATTAGTTTATCCTGACTTTTTTTACCTAAATTGTCATCCTGCCTTTTTTTTTTTGCAAAGTGTCTCATCCTGCCTTTTTTTTTTACTCAAAACTCCTGTCCTGCCTATTTTTTTCAAATTTCATCCTAGCCCCCCCCATAAAAATCAAATGGTAGCTCCCTTACTTGCTTGCTAGTGAGCGGATTCAGAAAAAAGGGGGTTCCGGGGTTGAAACCATCCTTTTTTACGACCAAACCATTTGAATTGGGACATTTATTTGGAAGCATTCTTCTAAGAATGACTGGATCCATTCCTGGCGTTAAAAGTTATCATTCAAGTACAATGTAAAAGCATGTTTTATGTTAATTATGTAATAAAAAAAAGTGTTAGCTTCCAATATGGATTCTTGTAATACATGTATAATAAAGAAGTATAGTAAATGTATATAATGGTTATGTATTGCACGTGTTACATGTATTTGGACAAGTTTATAAATGTGCCATTTATCTTTTTGATAATAATCCCAACTTTGTACTTTGTTTCTATCTATTTTTCCCTTATATTATAATAACACATTTAGTATTATTATATATATATGGTTCAATATTATCAAATTATTACATGGCATTTTTCATATCGCATGTATTATCAGCCCTCGATCGAGGGCTGATATTGACCGAGGGCTGATAATACATGCGATATGAAAAATGACATGTTATGATCTTTTTATCATATGCTTCTACAGTAAAGAAAAATAACAGATTCATATAATTAATGATCCTTTTAGAAAAGAAGTTCAAAGAGTGAAAAGTTCAGGGACGTCGGGCCCAAATTTTGGTACATTCGATATGAGTCTTTCTAACATATGCCTCAACAGAGAAAAAAATAACATTTTAACATGGACGAATCGACAAAAAAAAAATAACTCAACAATATACATAATGAACATTTTTTGGAAAAGTCAACCTTTTTTAAAGTAACTTTCTAAATTATGTTTGAAACTTTTAAAAAATGCATTTATTAAATAATTTTATTTTATTTTTTTTTTTTTTTTTTAAATTTTTTATATTATTTTACACAATATATTTTCCAGTATCCAAATAATTGTTTTGTACACTACTTTGTAATGTTTTTCACTGAAAACGTAGTATTGAGGTGTATTTTCCGGAATTTGCCGAGTATCACCGGAATGCCATGTGATAACGTTACGGAAAGGCATGTGATAACAATCGAAGCATGTGATAAACTTTTCATATCAGCCCGCTAAGCACTAATTGGAAAAAATATGAAACATACGTTAATTTAATGCTATTATCATACGGTAAAATTCATATGTTATTTAGTCTAAGTATATGATAAATACAAATACTCCATGGAGGCTCTCTAATATTTACTCACCACTGGCTATTGGTCAAACTTCTTTTCTAAATAGTTGCCTTTTTCTGCATGGTTCTGGCTAGTTTAGCAGTTCACTTGGGCAGTATATATACTGTAATTTTTATCTATATTGTCAATGCAGAATAAGTAACACCAGAAGCAACACTATGAGCCGTAGCCAGCATTATAAGGTATTTATCGTTTAAGGGTTTTTCAAATTAGTCTAAAAATTAGTCTTTAAAGTTTGTGTCTCTAATATTTTATTTAGTTTCATTTAATTTGCTAATTGTACTTCAAACTTTATATTTTCTTATTTACCTATAATTGACTTTCAATGTTCAGTGTGTACAAAGTTCGAACCAAGTTAGTTCCTTTTCACTGTTGTATGCGAGTATGTCTATTGTATAATAAAAGATGATGCGAAAAACTGCGTTTGTTTACCTTTTGAAAATACAAAACAATTGATTTGAATGTAGGTTTTGACACAATTTCATTTGAATCAAACTTTTAAATATATAATAACAGGATTAAAGTCGAAACATGTTTAATTAAAGCAGAAATTCGATAATATTACTGAATGCGACGAATTTTAACTATAACTGCGATGAATTATCACTGCAATCATTTCTGATGTGGAATATTTGAAGGTGTGATGAATTTTCATTGTTGTTTTATATGTTAATTCGACATGCAATATCTGAAAATAGTTTTTTAAATGACAATATTTACCATTTGCAAATGCAATCTAGTCGTAGATGCCTATACTGAAAAACACGGGTATAAACATGTTCATATCATGCATATTAAAATATTGTTTTACATTTGCTATTAGCTTGTCATTGGTTCCAATTTACTGGAGCAGAACATCCATGAATATAACGTATTTCTACGGCGAATTTTCCGTTAAGAGTTTTAGAACTCTCATAAAAATGCCTTGAAAACTTGCCACGCCGTGTCCTACTTATTTCAACCATATTGATAGGCTTTTGCACAACGAACGGTACTAAAGAAAGTAAACAAACTACAAAGAGAATGAATCGTACAGTGCCAGGTGTATGGACAAACCAACTATGCTCCTATTTGTAGTTTATTAAAGTTTGAGGTACACAGTAACAAATGTTACTGTACCAGAAGAACCTAGAACAGATGTTAGCACTATAGTAAGGTTGCAGTAGTAGTAAACAATATAGTATTTTATACAGTCGTACGTATTGTCAACTTCAGAGGGGGGAGTATGGTTATATAGGGAATCATTGAAGCGTGACGAGAGCGAGTCCCCTCTTCGGCAGCCAGTGGTCCCCCACTTACAATTTGTTTTAGATCCGCCACTGAATTTACTTTATAGTGAACAGTTTTCATTAGCATTGCTAACGTTTTACATTCAGAGTTGTCATTTAAGTGTGTTTTGCATTATTATATACTTGCACTTGTTTGCAGTTGTGCAATAAACATAATATACATTACGTCCATCTTTAAAGACCCAAATGTTGCAAAACACTTATCCTACCTCCATGACAAAAATGTTGTTGTCCCCGCAGATAAAGCCCCAAACAATATCGTTTTTGTGTGTAAAACTCATTACATTAACTGCTTGATAAACGAATTAGGTATTGACAATTCACTTGGAAACTCAACATATACCCTCACGACACTTACCAAAGAGGAAATCTTGGATAATCATAGGTCTGTTCTGTGTTCCTTTGGAATTTCAACCAAAGATGAAGAACTGGATCTTCCATCACTGTATTGGATATCTAACCTACATAAGTGTCCTTACAACCAACGGTATATTGCTGGGTCTTCAAAGTGCTCCACGAAACCTCTTTCTAAATTATTAACATCTATTTTATCAGCAATGAAAGACGGTCTTCAAAGTTATTGTGAAACAGCCTATTCTAGAGGGGGCGTGAATCAGATGTGGATACTTAAAAATTCCAAAGTTCTTTTAGAGTACATACAATCTAACTCTCTTTCATCTTGTAACAGTATTAAAACATTTGACTTTTCTACTCTTTACACTAGTATTCCACATTCCAAATTAAGAGACAAATTGAAAGAGTTAGTATTGCTTTGCTTCATAAAAAAGAATGGCCAACGAAGATACAAGTATCTTTGTCTTAGGGAGGAATAAATCCTACTTTGTAAAGGATCACTCTGATTCAAACAAAACATTCTCTGAAACTAATATTATCAAGATGCTTGATTTCTTGATTGACAACATATTTGTTACGTTCGGAGGACGTGTTTTTCAACAGACTGTCGGCATCCCAATGGGAACAAACTGTGCCCCTTTACTTACCGACTTGTTTCTTTATTATTATGAGGCTGACTTCATGCAGGAACTTCTTAAGAAGTTAGCAATATCCTTTAATCCTACTTTCCGCTATATAGATGATGTTCTTTCACTAAATAATTCAAAATTTGGTGACTATGTGGAACGCATCTATCCCATTGAGCTAGAGATAAAGGATACTACAGATACAGTTAAGTCGGCCTCATATCTTGACTTACATCTAGAAATTGACAATGAGGGTCGGTTGAAAACAAAACTTTACGACAAAAGAGATGATTTCAGCTTTCCAATTGTGAACTTTCCATTTCTAAATAGCAACATTCCAGCATCACCTGCATATGGGGTATATATCACCTAATTGATACGATATTCCTGTGCTTGCATTTCCTATCATGATTTTCTTGATAGAGGGTTGCTGCTCACAAGGAAGCTATTAAACCAATAGTTCCAAATGGTGAAGTTGAAATCATCCCTTCGTAAATTTTACGGACGCCATCACGAGTTGGTTGACCGTTATTGAATAACCGTTTCACAAATGATATCGGATATGTTCCTTTCGTCGTAACTACAAACCCCTTCCCTTTCATGAATGTGAACTATCGAATTAGACTATTTACCGGATTTGTTATCACATAAGCAACACGACGGGTGCCACATGTGGAGCAGGATCTGATTACTCTTCCGGAGCACCTGAGATCACCCCTAGTTTTTTGGTGGGGTTCGTGTTGTTTATTCTTTAGTTTTCTATGTTGTGTCATGTGTGCTGTTGTTTTTTTGTCTGTTTCATTTTTAGCCATGGCGTTGTCAGTTTGTTTTAGATTTATGAGTTTGACTGTTTCTTTGGTAACTTTCGTCCCTCTTTTGTGTAAAATGGTGATGTATAACACGTGTAACATGAATTAAAGAGATGTATTGCACGTGAAGATGTATTATCGAGATGAATTGCATGTACAATATATATAATGGAGATGCATGGTATGCACGTTATTGTTCACGTTTATCTACATGTAAACTACGATTATGCCACTTTAATATATAAAGAGACTCGCTGTATTCTGTCTTGTTTTCTTTGAAATGTTTACTATTTAAGGGGTCATACCACTTGCATATATATTAAAATAAGTAAAACATGCTAAACTTCATCTAAAACTACCTCGACCAAAAACTTTAACCTGAAGAAAGACAGATGGACGACCGAACGAACAAACGCACGGATGCACAGACTAGAAAACATAATGCTCATATAAATAAATATAAATATATATATATATATATATATAAATGGGGCATAAAAAATTTCTGTAGAAAGGGAAAATAATGATTTGGGAGACAGGACCTTTTTCGGGGCGTCGGGATCGGGTGTTTTTAAGCTCGGGATTTGGGGAATGATCCTTACGGATCCGGATCCGGGAATAAATTTTTCGATTTCAAGATTTCGGGATATGAATTTCTTGAAATATTGCAGGATCAGGACCCCTCCGACCACCCCTCAAATTAGCCTTAGTCGGTCTTAGTCATTTATACCTTTTATGAAATTCTCCATACATAATATATTTTCCAAAAACTCATCCTACAACAGTTCACAAGCTGTATATACCCGCGATTTCGCGGGTGTGTTCTAGTGTTATTTACATGTATATTAGTCTTATAATGCACATGTCTCATGCATAATTGAGATGTATTGCATGTGTTACCTATTCTATTGCATGTAGAATGGAGACCGCTCAACTGAACATAGATTTATACTGAAATAGAAATTTAAAGGTCATAGTTTTACAACGATCAAAATTCTGAACAAAAAGAAAAACAATTTAAAGATTCTACACCAGCATCAGCAATAGCTATAACCCTTAATAAACAGTCAATCATGGTTGGGTTGAAATACTTTGTCCCAGTTATCTGGTTATCTCTTTCAGATGAAATTCAAGTTAATTGATTAAAAAAAAACGATGTCAACATTAGGATTATCTTAGTACAATTGTATATTTAATTCTTGGAAATTAGAATAAATGCTCAGAAATAGTTTATGTTAGTTATAAGACAATACAAATATATCCCAAAGTATTAGTGCACATTGTATTATTTGAAGAGATGAATTGGTTTACAAAGATTTGAAGAGAAAACTAAAGGCAATGACTTTTGTGTAACTGCAGTACAATGATCCAATACAATATTTTCATTTGCTATCGATTCCTGAAGTGAGACTTAACAGACCACATGATATATCGAGCAAAACACTGACACACAAAAATGCACTTTTAAAGTACACTATCAATTAACTAGTCTGTGTTCGATACGGAACATCTGTACCGCTTATTAAAACAGATATTGTCATTTGCTTTGCCATCTCTCACATTATTGATATGCATAAAAGAAATAATTAAATTTACAGTCTAGTGTTTATATTATTATATTCAGGATTTTGGATTAAAATCAATCGACCAAAACTTACCTGTATTATTAGTGATCTATGTTTACTTATAGGTTAGACAATACTTGGTCATGTTTTATGAAGATTTAAGCCCAAGGCGAAGCCGAGGGCTTAAATCTTCATAAAACATGACCAAGTATTGTCTGACCAATTTAGAACATATTCACACTTTCGAGTGACCTTACAAAACTATCCTTTCCCATTGTAATATTCAAACCTAAATAAGAGTTCACTTTTTATAATGAACTAAATATAATACATAGGTAATGGTAATTTCAATGGATGAAATGAAATAGCACTGACATAGTTTGTGATGGATAAATTGTTTTTCTTCTGCTTCAGGTAAAATTTAATACTTATAGCATATATCTTTAGATTTTTTTTATTATAAAAAGCAACACAATGTTATATAAATCCCCTTTTTGAAATTTGATTTTTTTTTATAAATATGAAACTCTCTGTATGAATATTTGAATTCAGACCATACAACATTATATGTTTACTTTTTATTGATAAATTTAAATGTAGTGTGTTTCTCCGAAAACAATCCTTTGCTATATATCAGCAGTCTGGCAATGGGTTTTTTTTATATTTATCCTTATTATTTTTTTGTGTATTCTATATATGTGTACCATTAAAAAATGCATGAAATTTTGCAAAATTCAAAATATTTTTATTTTAATCTTTGCTCTTTCGTTTCTAATCAGTAGGCTATTTTCCCAAGGAAAATGTCTTAGGGGATTGTACACTTCGTTAGTGCAGCTATTAAGAGTTCACTTTCATAATTAACTGACAATGAAAAGTCATTCATGTATAGCATTTCATAGTGCATGGAAAACCATGTACTATGAAAATTAGAGGGCAAAAAACTGACTTTTCATTGGACGAGAAGGGGTGAGTATGTTCTAAACTTTATACATTATATCTCATTATTGTTAAAACTTTTGTCACCGAAGAAGGCCATTTGTTGAGCCGAAATATTTACAATTATTGTATAATTTATATCATCTGTTCAGTTTTTCCATCTTTGTGCAATGATATTCAACACTTTTTAGTGTTTTGTTTTCCATCTATTTATCGGTATTGTTACACAATCTTTCAGACTCATATATATATAACAGTTTACAAATTTAAAAATATTATTATATATATATATATATAGAGAGAGAGAGAATATATTAATCATTTGGAAAATCAATGCGAAATGCATATAGTGCATATAAGCTGACGATAATACATGTAATACCGTAAGGTGGATTAGGTACACCAAGACTTACTTCTCCAATAATTGATTCAAATGGACGAACGTTTGCCTATACATTGCGTAGTAGTAGAGGACTAACCTTGGGTGTTTATACAAGCCATTTCAACACAAAATATATTGTAAATTTAAGTGCCAACTGTTCATCATTAACAGTGTACATGATTCTAAACCTGACTGCTAATAAAACAAAAATGTTTGGTCTACAACCAAATATATAGATATCAAATATTTGTGAGTTGAATATTTAAAAAACAAGTGTATCGTTTAGATACATTCAGTAGATTGTACCATAGGTACCAACAGTCAAGATCGAAAAAGTGTATGATTTCAGAGCGAAATAAAGTTGCTTGAAAAATCATTACACTCTTTTCTTGTCTTTGTTGAGACTTAACGTGCGATTGTTCATCCTATAGTGCATAAGTACCAAATTTATTTAATTATGCACCTCTCACCATAATACTGATTTACTGTTTACTGTATGCATGTGTATGCAATTGATTATGTTGTACATATGTTAAACATATCATATGAGAATAAAAGTACATACACATAGACGATACATATTACTAATTATTGATATCGTGATATGGTATATGCATCCAAATTTCCATTTTAAAGTGCACGTTAGAGATTACCGTATCGTGATATGGTATATACATCTAAATTTCCATTTTAAAGTACATGTAAAAGATTACCGTATCAGTTCGTACTTTAAATGGAGTGTGATGGAGTAACATAGGATAATAATCCGATTTCTAGATAGAGATATAAGCTGTCTGTAAACATGTTATGATGTATGGTTGTTAATATTCAACTACAGACTGGAATGGTTACTATAAGGATTCTTTAACGACACTTATAAGAGTTTCAAACATTTTAAAGAATTTGATCACATAACAAAAAGCAAAAACAAGACTCAATTGTAACAGTACAAATTAAATTTGTCAAATGATCCGTTCTATTTCTGCAGATAAACGTGAGTGGTCGTTTAATGTGGTTTTGTTATTTTCGTTTTACGGGAAGTTTTTTCCTTTTTCAAAGTCATCTGTAACAGTTGTCATTATAAATACGTTTCAGAACATTTTTGAAGTTAGTTATGTCTCTTTTCGTTTGAAGATACAAAATGAGGCCGCGAAAGCAATAAAACGACAAAAAAGGCATACGACTGAAATAACAAACAATGGTTGTTTTTGTACCAAAGCGAACAACTAGTTTAACACCTAACTATATGATGAATCTCTATACTTCATCGACATTTTCATAATCTTGCATTTCTTTTGTATGGATAATATGTTTAAACCATATGTCCGGCAAAATCCGTTTGACATTTGGTTTTGTCGTGTTCTTAAACAAAGCACATGTCTATAATTTTTAATAACTTTGATATATAACAGTAGAATTATACTTAATCCTTTAGCTCACCTGCACACAGTTACATAAAGCTGAAAATGGAAACGAGGAATGTGGCAAATAGACAACAAACCAACCAAAAAGATGAAACTGCTCAAAACCACCAATGGGTCTTCAAAACAGCTAAACTATTTCGCAACGGGAGGTAGATATCAGCTGGCCCCTAAATAAAAATATTATGTGTACTAGTTCAGTAAAATTAACACTAAACTCCGAAATATCATTGAACCAACATTTAGAATAAACAAATACAATGTAAGCAGAGGACTGAGGTTCCGGACTTGGGACAGGTGTAAAAATGCAGCGATGTCCTAAGTCAGGAATTTGTTGTCTGTTTATGTAGTTCATACGTATTTCTCGTTTTTATATAGATAAGACCGTTTGTTTTCTCGTTTGAATTGTTTCACACTAGTAATTTTTGTGGCCCTTTATAGCTTGCTGTTCGGTGTGAGCCAAGGCTCCGTATTAAAGGCCTTACCTTGCCCTATAATGGTTTACTTTTATAAATTGTTATTTGGATGGAGAGTTGTCTCATTGGCACTCATAAAAAAGCTTCCTGTATCTATATGTTAACTTTTTTTGTTAGATTTTAACCCTCCCCCTATATTTTTACAAATGTAGCCAATGTAGAATGCACAAATACCAAGCAATACGCAGAGAAAAACTAAATTTAAGAGATATCTATGTCCGATATTATAGAATTGAAAACAGAAGAAACTAAGAAAAAATGACAATGGCCAACATGAATTAACGAAGGACTACTAGCAGTTATGTACTGAATGTCATATGATTTAAGAATAAATGTGTTTATTTCCGATGCAAAGACCTTATAAATGAATCAATATTAGTATGATTTCGTTCTAAATATGCATGAAACATTTGCCACTGGACGTCCAACAAAGAACAAATAATCAACGAATCGTTGGCAAGTTTATCACTGTCGATGAACTGTCATATCAAAATTGTACCCTTTGCATCAAAATCCTCAAATCTGAACTGACATTGAAGTATATATGTAAAACATCATTAAACGACACTGAAAGAATTGAAGGTTTTCAAAGTCCCATAGTTCGTTGTGTACATTGTATATATAATTCTGGGAAAAATCAAAAATCAAATCAAAGTTTTATTTATTGTCGATACATAGTAAAAAAGTAGCAAAAGATCTAGTGAGCTTGTAAATCGACATTATAACAAATCACACACAAGCGATTGCGACTTGGATGGAACGTTGCATCGTTGGTACTTATACTACAGCTTCAGCTTATTTATACAACTAACTACGTCCTCTGTATAAGTTTATTTAGATTAATATATTCCATAACGTATAATGGGACGATAATCAACAAAATATTTAAGAGAGATTTCGGAAATTGATGATCGAAAATATTTGGCTGCTAAGTAACTTTCGGATTTCTGTGCCGTGTCCTTGATAAACAACTAATACAGATCTCATAAAGCACGTAAACAATAAGTGATATGATATAGCACGTGGACAATAAGTGATATGATAGAGCACGTGAACAATAAGTGATATGATAGAGCACGTGAACAACAAGTGATATGATAGAACACGTGAACGACAAGTGATATGCTAGAGCACGTGAACAACAAGTGATATGATAGAGCACGGGAACAATAAGTGATATGATAGAGCACGTGAACAACAAGAAATATGATAGAGCACGTGAACAACAAGTGATATGATAGAACACGTGAACGACAAGTGATATGCTAGAGCACGTGAACAATAAGTGATATGATAGAGCACGTGAACAATAAGTGATAGGATAGAGCACGTGAACAACAAGTGATATGATATAGCACGTGAACAACAAGTGATATGATAGAACACGTGAACAACAAGTGATATGATAGAGCACGTGAACAATAATTGATATGACAGAGAACGTGAACAATAAGTGATATGCTAGAGCACGTGAACAATAAGTGATATGATAGAGCACGTGAACAACAAGTGATATGGTAGAGCATGTGAACAATAAGTGATATGACAGAGCACGTGAACAATAAGTGATATGATAGAGCACGTGAACAACAAGTGATATGGTAGAGCACGTGAACAATAAGTGATATGACAGAGCACGTGAACAATAAGTGATATGATAGAGCATGATAGAGCACGTGAACAACAATTGATATGATGGAGCACGCGAACAACAAGTGATATGATAGAGCACGTGAACAATAAGTGATATGACAGAGCACGTGAACAATAAGTGATATGACAGAGAACGTGAACAATAAGTGATATGATAGAGCACGTGAACAATAAGTGATATGATAGAGCACGTGAACAATAAGTGATATGACAGAGCACGTGAACAACAAGTGATATGATAGAGCACGTGAACAATAAGTGATATGATAGAGCACGTGAACAACAAGAAATATGATAGAGCACGTGAACAACAAGTGATATGATAGAACACTTGAACAACAAGTGATATGATAGAACACGTGAACAACAAGTGGTATGATAGAGCACGTGAACAATAATTGACATGACAGAGAACGTGAACAATAAGTGATATGCTAGAGCACGTGAACAATAAGTGATATGATAGAGCACGTGAACAATAAGTGATATGACAGAGAACGTGAACAATAAGTGATATGATAGAGCACGTGAACAATAAGTGATATGATAGAGCACGTGAACAACAAGTGATATGATAGAACACGTGAACAACAAGTGATATGATAGAGCACGTGAACAATAATTGATATGACAGAGAACGTGAACAATAAGTGATATGCTAGAGCACGTGAACAATAAGTGATATGATAGAGCACGTGAACAACAAGTGATATGGTAGAGCACGTGAACAATAAGTGATATGATAGAGCATAATAGAGCACGTGAACAACAATTGATATGATGGAGCACGCGAACAACAAGTGATATGATAGAGTACGTGAACAATAAGTGATATGACAGAGCACGTGAACAATAAGTGATATGACAGAGAACGTGAACAATAAGTGATATGATAGAGCACGTGAACAATAAGTGATATGATAGAGCACGTGAACAATAAGTGATATGACAGAGCACGTGAACAACAATTGATATGATAGAGCGCGTGAACAACAAGTGATATGGTAGAGCATGTAAACAATAAGTGATATGACAGAGCACGTGATTAATAAGTGATATGATAGAGCACGTGAACAACAAGTGATATGATGGAGCACGTGAACAACAAGTGATATGATAGAACATGTGAACAATAAGTGATATGATAGAGCCCGTGAACAACAAGTGATATGATAAAGCACGAGTACAACAAGTGATATGATAGAGCACGTGCACAATAAGTGATATGATAGAGCACGTGAACAATAAGAAATATGATAGAGCACGTGAACAACAAGTGATATGATAGAGAACGTGAACAACAAGTGATATGATAGAACACTTGAACAACAAGTGATATGATAGAACACGTGAACAACAAGTGGTATGATAGAGCACGTGAACAATAATTGATATGACAGAGAACGTGAACAATAAGTGATATGCTAGAGCACGTGAACAATAAGAGATATGATAGAGCACGTGAACAATAAGTGATATGACAGAGAACGTGAACAATAAGTGATATGATAGAGAACGTGAACAATAAGTGATATGATAGAGCACGTGAACAATAAGTGATATGACAGAGAACGTGAACAACAAGTGATATGATAGAGCACGTGAACAATAATTGATATGACAGAGAACGTGAACAATAAGTGATATGCTAGAGCACGTGAACAATAAGTGATATGATAGAGCACGTGAACAATAAGTGATATGACAGAGCACGTGAACAATAAGTAATATGACAGAGAACGTGAACAATAAGTGATATGATAGAGCACGTGAATAATAAGTGATATGATAGAGCACGTGAACAATAAGTGATATGATAGAGCCCATGAACAATAAGTGATATGATAGAGCCCGTGAACAACAAGTGATATGTTAGAGCACGTGCACAACAAGTGATATGATAGAGCACGTGCACAATAAGTGATATGATAGAACACATGCACAATAAGTGATATGATAGAGCCCGTGAACAACAAGTGATATGATAGAGCACGTGAACAACAAGTGATTTGATAGAGCACGTGCACAATAAGTGATATGATAGAGCACATACACAATAAGTGATACAAAAAAGCATGTGATCAATAACTGATATGATGTAGCACGTGAACAATAGTTGATATAATAGGAGTACTTCAACAACAAGTGATTTGATAGAGCACGTGAACAATAAGTGATATGATAGAGCACGTGCACAATAAGTGTTGTGATAGAGCACGTGAACAATAAGTGACATGTTCAAATATGTATTTATTTATGTATATTTTCTATGCGTATCTAGGTGTTAATTGAAATATAATATAACAGTTGTCAGTTTGATCTATCAATTGCTTTTGTTTTAAACATAAAATTTAACACTTTTTTTAATATTCTATGTATTTATTGTTTTCTTCTCACACTTATGCTGTGCGGTAGCCAAAGTGCTAACAAGAGATATCTTAGTTAAGGTCACTGCATGTAGGCGTTTAGAGTACAGAAAGACAATAATTCATTACTTATTTTATCAAGATTTGGAAGAATTTTCTTTCTAAACTCAGCCATTCAAGTATATAAAATATATCATTATTTTTGTATTTGAAGTATTTTTGTATTTGAAGTATCGTGTGACTTTTACAAAACGCTAATGCTCGTTTGTTTGATATTTTTTTAACTTATTTTTTAGCCGTACTATCCTGCTATATCGTGCTAGTTTGTAAGAAATTTTCAATTAGTTAATTCCTACATATTTCATTTGTTTGACTTTCGATAACTTGTGAAAGTATTGTTAAGTCGGGGTTGACTAGGGTAATTATTGGTGCATACTTTGTAAAACTGTGAAGAATTTGGCTATTTGGCTGTAAAGAATGCTGGGCACCCATGTTCGATTAGAATTGGGAAGTAAAATCCGATCCTCTCTACACGTTAAAAAACTCTTTCAATGATTCCCTGGGGGTTAGTAAGTGGTCTTAATTTACGTTTTTTGATTGAGTTAAGCCTTCCAGTTGATAGTTTATCGTGTGTTTTTCTATATTGTAATGTTATACTATTGTTTCAGAAAAAGGGAGAAGGTTTGGTACCATTAAAACGTTTAATCCCGCTGCATATATTTGCACCTGTCCTAAGTTAGGAATCTGATGTACAGTAGTTTTCGTTTGTCTATGTAATTTATACGTGTTTCTCGTTTCTCGTTTTTTTTATATAGATTAGACCGTTGATTTTCCCGTTTGAATGGTTTTACACTAGTAATTTTGGGGCCCTTTATAGCTTGTTGTTCGGTGTGAGCCAAGGCTCCGTGTTGAAAGCTGTACATTGATCTATAATGGTTTACTTTTATAAATTGTTATTTGGATGGAGAGTTGTCTCATTGGCACTCATACCACATCTTCCTATATCTTTTTGCAAGGCAAAATGTTTTCCCCTTTCAAATATATCCTCATTTTGTAATGGCAGTCTAAATGTTCCGTCTTACCACGATTTGCTTTTTTTAACCTACGAATTTATTTAATTTATTTGTTCTCATCCTGGATATGCATGAACTATTTTATATCTTAACTGCACGTAAAGAAGGATCAATTAACCAATCAATTATCAAATCAGATATGTTTAACTTTTGTCGATATAGTGTTATTTTATATAAATGGAGTTGTGTTGTTATGATACATTACCGTTATTAATCTTGCATTGTTATCCATGTTTGTGTATTAACATTATGAAGACAAATTTATGGATTTACTCTAGAGTTGCAATACTTGATACATTTACAATGCTGTAAACTCCAGAGATCTTTAACACAATATTTTTTTACAAAAACAATCATTTTTTTCGGAGTGAGATGTCGTCTTAAATTGTTATTAAGTAGGAATTTTACATATTGTTTGAAATTCTTAGTCTTTCATCTCCAGCTGTGTTAACCTCAATATCCATATACTAAAATCTGATATTTCACTTAATTTGAATTAGCATTTCTCAGAATGGTTTTTACATACAGAAAGACATATTCATTAAACGTGCGTTTGATTGATCTATGTTTCTTTGTGCTTTAATTACATTTTTCCATTTACCATTTTATATCACAGGAAAACAATTTCAAAGATTGAGCATATAAAAGAATTGTTTTAACCGTTGAAAAAATATGTAAATGGTATGACAATTGCGATACGAAGCTTTAAAATACATATGCGTGTGTTCAAAAATGCATTGAAAAAAAAAAAAAAAAACTATCTAAAATAATATCAAAATTTAATGTTTATACTGCGAAACTCAAACGTGGTGCTCGAAATATTCAAACGTGGCGAAGCAAAACCATGAAATAGCGTCTGATGCTTCTCGTCAAAAATGCAAACACTAGCTTACGCTACAATTGATCACCTGCAACCATTACAACACATCAACCGGCACCACTACTATATCATCCACCACCCTAAATTAAATTACCCGCCACTCCTATAAATACTACCTTCCAATCTTAAAATATCAGCCACCACCCCTACAAGATATCAACTGCCAACCCTTATAGATATCATCCGCCGACTCTAGAATACAACAGCCGTCACCCGTACAATATATCACCCGGCACCCCTATAAATACTACGCTACATTATAACCCGTCACCCTACAATAAACCATCTGCTACCCCTATTTATATCACCCGTCAACCCTACAATAGAGTAGCCAGCACCCGTACAATATATCGCCCGGTTCCCATTTTAAAATCATCCATCAACCCGGCTACGATTGTCACCCGCCCTCTTCCGCCACCTCTGTAAGAGGCGGATCCAGCATTTTGTATACGTCCATTCAAATGCATTGATCATCCAAAAAAAAGGGGTGTTCCAACCCCCTCCCACCCCCCTGGATCCGCCAATGTCTGTCATAAAACGTTGCCACTGAATCTTTCCTCAAAAGACAAACCTTTAAGGTAATCTATGTGCCAATATTTCACAAATAAAATTATTAGAGCTGATCCAATAATAGCGCACATTAGAATTATGTAAAAATGAGAATATGCAACGATAAATATATAGGGCTTTGCACTGAACAATCTTTAAAAATAACCGAACCATAATTGTGTTGATCAATTATATTTAAATTATTTAAGAAAGAAAAAAGTAATTTTTCAAGTTTTGAATAATTAATTGAAAAAGGTGATCTTTTTTTAAGCACGTGATATGTCAGATGCTAATTCAGTTTCCGGCTTTGATAATTCAATATAAGTCAAGGTCGTCGATGGTATTGTGTGATTCTTTATCATGTGAATTATTTAAAGAGTTATTGATCTTTGACGCAATGGCTTCTCGGGAAGGAAGGAGTGCCATAAATGCTGACTATCATAAATGCTGACAGTATTTGTAATTGTTTTGAAATGTCACGCAATTTCTGATAATTAGGTTTAAGTTGAGTTTGACGAACTTCTTTATATACTTGGAACATGTGGAATATTCTGTAGTTAACAATAAAACGCAGACGTAAATATGTTTGAATATTGTTATTGTGACAGAAAAACAGAAGGAACTTATGCCTTCAGATTTCATGAATAACCAAATTAACTTTTAAAATATTGATGCTTTAACAAAGTTGACGTAGCAAAGACTTCATAACTTGATGTATCTGTTTGTTTCTAGTATAATTGAAAGGGGTGGTTAGCTATTAAAAGGGATCAAATTCGAAGGTTTCAAAAATCTACTGGAATCGGAATAATAAATTCTAATAATGTATATTTAAGATTTTGAAATAATGCACACATGCATAGATAAACTCAAGGTGTTCTTCAGTATGAAAAGAAGAAGCCTGATGTGGTATGATTTCCAACGAGACAATTCCGTGAAGGGAAAATCTCCCATTTACTTTAATGAAAATTTAACTCTTGAATTAAATTTATACGTTTAGAAATCAGAAGCTTTCATATATCATTCATTAAGTACAAATGTAGCCAAATCTTAAAAACATACGGCATTTTTGGGCATTCGCGTGGCCATGTTTACAAAAACACTGTAAATTCGCACATTAACCCTGTACTGACCCCCTTGCTTTTCAACCCTGAAGTGAAAAAAAAGTGCATTTTGCATTCATTGTTTTATCGGGTTTTTTTTACTTACAATTAGTCTTAAAACATCTTTTAAAAAATATTTATTACAAACATTATTTACCAATCAGAAGAGCACAGGGTTTCAGTGTTATACAGAAAACTCTCTCCCCCAAATTAGGCGGTCCCTGATGATGTTTATTTTTATGTATTACTGAAAAATTATTACACGAGGGTTTTCGATATAACAAACTAGTCAAAACATTTACTAAATTTTATCATCGGTTTAAGGACATCATTCGTAAATATAGCTCAACATGCAGACTTCTTATACGTTAAGGTATTCCACATCCAATTTTTTTTATGGAAATATTCTTTATAAAGCACAAAGGTGTCAGTATTCACCTCAAAAACTAACAAAACCTTTGAATAGACTTATTAAGAAGGGATATAGTTACGATACTGTTGTCAGGTCATTAAAGATTGCATATTTTGGCGTTAATATTGATTCCCTTATAGGGTCTTTGCATCGGAACTATTTATTCAAAAACCAGTTGTGGCATGACACGGGTTATGTTCTTCTCATATATGTTATGATGGTATGATACTAAACCCCTAACGGGAAGGATTGTGCCTGATGTTCATATGATGAAATCATAATCTTTCAGTCAGTTTAATTGAAGTCTGGAGCTGGCATGTCAGTTAACTGCTAGTAGTCTGTTGTTATTTATGTATTATTGTCATTTTGTTTATTTTCTTTGGTTACATCTTCTGACATCAGACTCGGACTTCTCTTGAACTGAATTTTAATGTGCGTATTGTTATGCGTTTACTTTTCTACATTGGCTAGAGGTATAGGGGGAGGGTTGAGACCTCACAAACATGTTTAACCCCGCCGCATTTTTGCGCCTGTCCCAAGTCAGGAGCCTCTGGCCTTTGTTAGTCTTGTATTATTTTAATTTTAGTTTCTTGTGTACAATTTGGAAATTAGTATGGCGTTCATTATCACTGAACTAGTATATATTTGTTTAGGGGCCAGCTGAAGGACGCCTCCGGGTGCGGGAATTTCTCGCTACATTGAAGACCTGTTGGTGACCTTCTGCTGTTGTTTTTTTCTATGGTCGGGTTGTTGTCTCTTTGGCACATTCCCCATTTCCATTCTCAATTTTATTTTTATTATTTATTGAATTTACCGCTAAACGCCACATCCAATCATACATAATCAGGAAAAGATAACTCATATTTATTCCCGCGCATGATGTATCGTAACAGTTTGTCAAGTCTGGTAGTGAATTTGACAGAAAACTTCCTGAACACCATGAGAGTTAAAGAGCCAGTGTATTTCCGTATTCCAATCTTTATAGTTGGAAAACTCACTCATGAACAAGATCAACTAGTTATTGTTTATGGTTTAGAATCGATAATATTAACTTTTGTCTCTGGTGACACCCGTCTCTGGTGACCCCCAGCCCATGGTTGGTCGATAACCATTTTTTGTTAGATCAACAGGGGTTTTAGGATTTCGGATTAAAGGTTCGGAACCGCAGAAAGACATATCTTACTACTATAATTCATTAAAAAAGCAAATATGTTTTACTCCTAAATACAGCTAGCGTAGAAAAGAATTTAAGTAGCGACTTTACTTACAAGGGGACGCATCTTTCACCAATGACGAACACACATGGCGTAGTGGTCGAGTTGTGTCCAAGAAACATTCTCTAATGTCTAACGTCATCAAAGGTATTTTAGTTTTTTGTTCAACGACAAATCTAATGGTTTTCGCCACGACAACTTAATATCAATTCTCTGTTTTAAAATGAAAATAAAAACTTTGATTTTAATTAGAAATTATGCAATTATTTCACCGAAATATATATGTTTTTGTGAAGAAAAAAAACATCCTACTGGTAGATACGTGTTAATTCTTTTAAACGGTATGGTATCATGTTTCTATAGCTGTCAGCAAATTGCATAATCAATTTCTTTGAGGGTAAAAACTTAATATCAAGCTAAATTAACTGCGAACACAATTACGTTTGTAAATACTTACTAAAGGTCAGAGAATGACGTTGGTTGTAGGTGTGAAACAGTAGAAGGATGCTGGAAGCTTACAAAAATCTCAAATATTGTTTAGAAATAACACACATCCCTCTTTTATCTTTCTATATCCTAACTTGGTGGAGGGAAATGGCTTGAAAGCTCCAACAAAGAAGAAACTACCTAATTGAATAACTAATTGTAAAGTCTCTCATTTTTATTCAATAATTTTTTTGTGAAGAAAAACATTCTGCTTTTACGAATAAAGACTTACATGATCAGGGTCCTCTCGACCTAGGGGACATTACAAGACCTTGAGGCGAAAAACAACGTCCCTGACATTTTAACACACATGTTTTTGTTAATTCTAGCAAAAGTATATTAGAATAATTTCCCGATAATACTATTATAATAGCTAACTTATTTAGTTATTTTTTTTATGATATTCCTCAAATTCCCCAACATAAAAACACAATAACAAAATGATGATGTTCCTTACAAAAACAACAACCAATGAAGATGAATGTAAAGAAATAAACGACACAACTATTCCTTCTATGTGACGGAAGAAAAAAATCTTTATCACTGACTAAATTCCTTACATGCGACTGAAGAAACAAAAATCTTTATCACTGACTATATTCCTTACATGCGACGGAAGAAACACCAACCATTGACGATATAAAATACATGTGACGGAAAGAACGTCAACCAATGACGACATACATTACATATGACAGAAGAAACGTCAACCAATGACGACACACATTACATATGACAGAAGACACGGCATTCAATGACAACACACATTACATATGACAGAAGAAACGTCAACCAATGACGACACACATTATATGACAGAAGAAACGTCAACCAATAACGATATATCATGTATGTGACGGGGAAACGTCAACCAATAACGATTTGCCTTCATGAGGAGCAAAAACTAATAACACACACATCATGAGGAGCGAAAACTAATAACACACACATATCATGAGGAGAGAAAACTAATAACACACACATATCATGACGAGAGAAAACTAATAACACACACATATCATGAGGAGAGAAAACTAATAACACACACACATCATGAGGAGCGAAAACTAATAACACACACACATCATGAGGAGAGAAAACTAATAACACACACATATCATGAGGAGAGAAAACTAATAACACACACATATCATGAGGAGAGAAAACTAATAACACACACATATCATGAGGAGAGAAAACTAATAACACACACACACATCATGAGGAGAGAAAACTAATAACACACACATATCATGAGGAGAGAAAACTAATAACACACATATATTATGAGGAGAGAAAACTAATAACACACATATCATGAGGAGAGAAAACTAATAACACACACATATCATGAGGAGAGAAAACTAATAACACACACACATCATGAGGAGCGAAAACTAATAACACACACACATCATGAGGAGAGAAAACTAATAACACACACATATCATGAGGAGAGAAAACTAATAACACACACATATCATGAGGAGAGAAAACTAATAACACACACACATCATGAGGAGCAAAAACTAATAACACACACACATCATGAGGAGAGAAAACTAATAACACACACATATCATGAGGAGAGAAAACTAATAACACACACACACATCATGAGGAGAGAAAACTAATAACACACACATATCATGAGGAGAGAAAACTAATAACACACACACATCATGAGGAGAGAAAACTAATAACACACATATCATGAGGAGAGAAAACTAATAACACACACATCATGAGGAGCGAAAACTAATAACACACACACATCATGAGGAGAAAAAACTAATAACACACACACACACATCATGAGGAGAGAAAACTAATAACACACACATCATGAGGAGAGAAAACTAATAACACACACACATCATGAGGAGAGAAAACTAATAACACACATATCATGAGGAGAGAAAACTAATAACACACACACATCATGAGGAGAGAAAACTAATAACACACACACACATCATGAGGAGCGAAAACTAATAACACACACATCATGAGGAGAGAAAACTAATAACACACACATATCATGAGGAGAGAAAACTAATAACACACACATATCATGAGGAGAGAAAACTAATAACACACACACATCATGAGGAGAGAAAACTAATAACACACATATCATGAGGAGAGAAAACTAATAACACACACATATCATGAGGAGAGAAAACTAATAACACACACATATCATGAGGAGAGAAAACTAATAACACACACATATCATGAGGAGAGAAAACTAATAACACACACATATCATGAGGAGAGAAAACTAATAACACACACATATCATGAGGAGAGAAAACTAATAACACACACATATCATGAGGAGCAAAAACTAATAACACACACATATCATGAGGAGAGAAAACTAATAACACACACACATCATGAGGAGCGAAAACTAATAACACACACACATCATGAGGAGCGAAAACTAATAACACACACATATCATGAGGAGAGAAAACTAATAACACACACACATCATGAGGAGCGAAAACTAATAACACACACATCATGAGGAGAGAAAACTAATAACACACACACACACACATCATGAGAGACGAAACAACATTCAGGTACTAAAAACAGAACTTAAAATTATCAATAAAAAAGAATGTCTAACCATAACATATGATATGTAAAAACTTGACAAATGTGTTATGATACAATGATTTCAACTGATAAATGAGAACACCCATTACTATACCATACATCCATTTTCTTAAATACCAAAACACTACTTATATGTGATACAGAGACAACTCTATTTGTTAATGTTTAGTAAAAGAGATGTACGTAAAGAAATAATTCGTGAAACATATCCAAGGGCGATATCCAAGGAACAAACAACTAATCACTTGTCATAAATCGCCTGCTATCATCGTGAAACCTCACAAACATGATGTGTTGCTTCAAGGTTGTTTCTTACAATAGCTTCTAACAAAACAAAATCATTTTTCTCTCAAAGTAATAGCTGGACAAAATGAAACAGCGACATTACATTCTGTCTTGGTTAATTTTCACCAGGTACCTTCAAAACCAAATAAGGGTATATGAATAAATAGGAGATCATTGAATAACCAAATAAAGATGTACATGTATAAATGAGACCTTTATATAACCAAATAAAGATGTACATGTATAAATGAGACCTTTATATAACCAAATAAAGATGTACATGTATAAATGAGACCTTTATATAACCAAATAAAGACTTGTTAATACAATTATATAACCAAAAAGATGTATGAATTCATAAGAGACCATTATGTAACCATATATGGTTTAAAATGAACGTATGTCACTGTGCAGAATCGGCTGATATTTGCGAGTTAACTGTCCGCAAACAATGGTACGCTAATAATCATTGGGTAATTTTTGAGTAATAATGAAAGGAATTTGGGAGATATTATTTTCAGTCATTTTTTATTTATCAAAATGCCATTCCCCACTGCCAGATTTCAGGATTAAGATGTTTAAGCCTAAGACACATATGTTTTCAAGAGGAACTGTATAAATTTTACAAGATAATAAGACACCTCTGACTGAGAGACGATTTACAAAATAATGTTAAACACAAACAAAAATGTTTATATTTTTTTAAGAATATAGCGAGGGCTTTTATATATATATATATATATATATATATATATAATATATATAAAAATAACAAAGAAATACGTATGGTCTAATAGTTACAATTATTAAAACAAAGTAATTGAATATTTAAAATATAGCATGCTTCCCTTAAATATTTGCAAAAAATATGAATGACATATGAATTAAAACAATGCAACATTTTGTTTATTAAGATTAAAGCAAGTTTCTTATGTATCTGTTAATAGTTCAAAAATAAAATTACTGTCTCTTTTCTTTCTATTGAAAACTCATAATATACATGTACGACATCAAATTAATAAAACACATCAAATATTTTAACACAGCATAGCCAACATAGCAGTAATTAAGTTTTCTCTGGGTGTAGAGAAAGAAAGTCTAGAAACTAGGGTAAATAAATTACTTGTTGAAATAAAAAAAAATAGTATAATACTTTAAGTATAATAATTATGAAGCATGATTTGAAAAACTCAATCAAAACCTAATAAGTCCGTTATATAACAGGGTTGGTCATTGGTAAAGAAGGGTAACATGCTGTGTCCTCAAAATATTTTTTAAAGGGTTTTATATACTTCAGATTTGAAATGTAGTGGACATGCATAAAACTTATATGATTGGCATAAATTATGATCATTTTAATATAGTTGATATAAAAAGCATTTCTACTGAAGCGTATTAGCGCCACACATTTTTTTAAAATTTTTCTTCTTATGTTTGCGTTATAACGCAAACCTTTGCGTTATAACGCAAACATTTGCGATATAATTTAATTTTGGATGTAACGCGTCTTTTGATTGGCTGACGTTATTTTGTTATGAGCCCATAGACATAATTTAGTCATGTGACCGTGACGTCATCAACGTTTTTTCATGGTTTTCTACGGTTTAAAATGGAATTTAGAATTAAATTGTAAGAAATGACTGTAACAGTGGTAATATTTTTTCTGTCTATTCGAAATAACATAAAAAATGTGGTGCACACTGTTAAATAACTCGCTACGCGCGTTATTCAGTGTGCACCAAATTTTTTATGTTATTTCTTCATAGACAGAAAAAATATTACAGTCATTCCTTAAATAACGCAAACCTTTGCGATATAACGCAAACATCTTTATTTCAATTATTCATTAAGTTTTGTATATATGTCCGTCTGTCATTCATTTCGGATGTGATTTACTAGTAGATAAAAAAAGAAACATACATACAAGGCCAAATCATTATAATAAATATGCATAGGAATAATGGAATAATTGAAGTGCAATTATACATAAATTAAGACTGATTTGTGCATCAGAAAAGTATATAATTTAACAAGAAAATAGATATAGTATATAGTCATATTAAAATTGAAAGATCAAAAATAATGTCATACAATTGTGAAACCTCCAAGTCAAATAGACAAAATGATCTTTCTGCTTTAAAATGAATTATTAATAAGGAAACATTTTTTTTTAAATCTCAGAATATGATCAAGATTCTTTGATAGAAAGTCATTGAATTTTCATTTCAATATAATGAAGTATTTTTAAGATGCTTGGGTAGCAATTTGAATAGAGAGAACATAATTTTATTAATAAAACATCTTCATTCTATACATTTATTGCCAAAGGGTAGCTTGTTTGAATGTAACCTACTTTACACAGTTTTCAAACGAGAGCTTACTTTGGAAGTATATTTATATTCGGTTATAGCTATATTAGCAGGGTTGATTTTTTTCTTAGGTATAACCTCAATTTACCCAATTTTCTTTGTAATATATATACTAGTAGTAACTTGGATATCGTTTTTGGGGACCTTTATAGTTTGTCGTTTAGTGTGAGCCAATGCTCCGTGTTGAAGACCGTAATTCGGCCTATGATGGTTTACTTTTACGAATAGTGACTTAGATGGAGAGTTTTCTTATTGGCACTCATACCACATCTTCTTATATTATTCTGCTCATTATTAGTCATTGATATGATCTAATTATTCAAGCAGTTTACTTTGCAATTACTACAAAGGTGATAAATTTTATTATATCCAGCCTCCTCCATTAATAACTACTGTTTCCTTTGAATCTTAAATAAGAAATAAGATAAAACAAATGTTTGCGTTACAACGCAAAAGGTTTGCGTTATATCGCAAAGGTTTGCTTTGTAACACAAAGGTTTGCGTTTAACGCAAACATAGGAAGAAAAATTAAAAAAAAAAAATGTGTGGCGCTAATACGGTTCCGTACATTTCTGGCAATCCTGCGTTTATTTTTCAGACGAGTGACCGCGCACAGGTTAATATAAACAACATAGCTAATTGAATTTACGTCACACATATAAAACACGTAAACATTCTTTACAATCGAAATGATAAGAATTGTACAAGGGATAATCTCAGCTCTTTTGGAGTTCATAGATCGTAAATAGAACCAATCATGCCAATCCACTTATCAACGTTAATTTGTTTACACATCAACGTGTATTTGTTTACACTAGAAACTTTGTTTAGTCACAAAATGTGGTTTTTGCTGGGAAAAATATTCTGTACTATTTTTTAGCGGGAAAAAATATTCCAGAAGATCATTTTGCATTTTGATATTATGTAGGAACTTATATTTCATGACACATTCACAAATTTGACTTTCTTTTTATGAATGAGTCTAAATTACTAAAGGGGGGATTTAGTATCTGATTTGCTTAACTGATTGGTTTATTAAGGATTTAAAATAGAACTTTGTAGCATAGGAACAGCAATAAAAATTCCAAACAGAAAAAAAGCAGACCAAAATCAACCACCAACAACAGATTCCTCCCAAACGTAAACAAAAGAACAAACCAGATATACTGGCAAACAAAAACCAACAACAAACCTTAAGATTCCTCCGAAACTAAAATAAACCAGATATGCAAAGAAAGACCAGCAACAACCGATTCCTCCCGAAACTTAAATAAACCACATACAAAAACAAAGATCATGCATCAACAACCGATTATTTTGAAAGTAAAACATGCCAGATATACAGAGAAAGACCAGCAACAACAGATTCTCCGAAACTAAAATAAAAATACATAAACAAAGCCCGCTAACAACCAATTCCTCTGAAATAAAAATAAGTCAGATACATAAACAAAGACAGCCAACACTCGATTCCTCCGAAACGAAATAAAACCAGATACATAAGCAAACACCAATAACCGATTCCTCCGAAACGAAAACATACCAGACACATAATCTAATTTCAGTAGTTGTCGTTTGTTGATGTGGTTCATACGTGTTTCTCGTGTTTAGCTCACTGTGAGCTTATGCCATCACTTGGCGTCCGTTGTCGTCGTCTGTCGTCGTAAACTATTTAAAAAATCTTCTCTGAAACTACTACACCAAATACCTTCAAACTTTAACTAAATGTTCCTTAGGGTATCTAGTTTATAAATTCTATCCGAAATTTTGATCCATCGACAAACATGACCGCCATAGCTAAAAATAGAACATAGGGGTCAAATGCAGTTTTAGGCTTATACCTCAAAAACTAAACATTTTAGAGCAAATCTGACACCGAGTAAAATTAGTTAATAGGTCAAGATCTATCAGCCCTGAAATTTTCAGACGAATCGAACAACCCATGGCCATTGTTGGGTTGCTGCCACTAAATTGGTAGTTTTAAGGAAATTTTGCTGTTTTTTGTTATTATCTTAAATATCATTATAGATAGATAAACTGTACACAGCAATAATGTTCAACAGAGTAAGATCTACAAAAAGTTTAGATGACCAAAATTGTCAATTGACCACTTAAGGAGTTATTGCCCTTTAAAGACAATTTTACACAATTTTTTCATCAAGTTTGCTAACATTTAAAAAAAATTCTACTCTGAAACTATTGTGCCTTATACTTCTTAACTTTAAATGAATGTTCCTTTAGGAATCTAGTTTATGAATGATATCCGAATTGTTGATCCATCAACAAACATGGCCGCCATGGCTAAAATAGAACATAGGGTCAAGTGCAGTTTTTGTCTTATAAGTCAGAAACCAAAGCATTTGGAGCAAATCTTACATCGGGTAAAAATTTCCAAAAGGTCAAGATCTATCAGCCCTGAAATTTTCAGATAAACCGAAAAACCCATTGTTTTGTTGCTGCCACTAAATTGGTTATTTTAAGGAAATTTGGCAGGTTTAGTTATAATCTTGAATATCAATCAAGATACAGATAAATTGTAAACAAGTAAGATCTACAAAATAGTTTTTAAGACCAAAATTGTCAATATACCCCTTAAGGAGTTATTTCCCTTAAAGGACAATTTTACACAAGTTGTTTATGTTTTTTAACTTTGAAAATCTTCTCAAATGAAACTAGTGTAAATTTTGTAATTTATTTCCTTGTACGTCAAGAACCATTGACACTATAGCTAAAATGGAACTATGGGTAAAATGCATTTATTTGCTTTTGAAGAATATATGACAGATACAATGAACATTAAATTGCATGTTTAAGCCACTAGCTCTTTAATATATATTGAAAAGCAAAAATAATCATTGATAAAAGATTTAAGCAAAGAAATAACAGGTGAACGATTAAGGTTCTTGATAGCCTCTTGTTTATATAGATTAGACAGTTGGTTTTACTGTTTGAATGGTTTTACATTGTTCATTTTTGAAGCCCTTTATAGCTTGCTGTTCAGTGTGAGCCAAGGCTCCGTGTTGAAGGCCATACCTTGACCTATAATGGTTTACATTACAAATTCTGACTTGGATGGAAAGTTGTCTCATTGGCACTCATACCACATCTTATATATCTACAAAAACAAAGACCGCCAACATCCGATTTATCTGAAACGAACACAACCCAGATACATAAATATAGACCAACAACAACCATTTCCTCTGAAACAAAAACAAGCAAGATACATACATGTAAACAAAGACCGCCAACAACCGATTCCTCCGAAAAGAAAACAAACAGGACACTACAAATGACTGGACTTTTTCTTGGACTACACTGTACATTATGTATATGTTTGGTCAAATCGCTTTTAAATTGTTTTGGTTCTTGTACACTATTCGGATTTGAGCGTTCCATATGTAGAAAAGTGCTTTGGACGCCGAAGATTTATAAGGAGACATAGTGGTGAAAACTATGTTTGTTAGCCACCTGTTTTCCTTGTATATAATACTAATAATAAACTAAGTTGATGAATAACACTTAGGTTTTTAAGTATCTTTAGTTTTTTGCACTTCGTAACATTTACTATGAATAGAAAGCGAGTATATAAATATAAAATAAAAAAAGTTGTCGGTATGTAAAAGTTAATATGACAACATTACATATTTTCTAAAAGAAAGAACCCTACGACTTTTAACGATGGACAAGAGTCCATTCCTCATGATATGATCCCGGCAAGTCCACAAAAAGTATGAATAAATCGTACAGATCTAGAGACGAACAGGTATCTCAAAACACTCAGTGTAAGTGTGAATAGTGAGAACAACATATAATTTGGGAGGTCGTTGCAATATTTGGTGGAGTAAAATATTAAATTCACAGAAAATAGTATGCATGGTGAAAACAAACACGTTTTACTAAAGTTTCATTTCTGAAATCAAATCATCTAAAGTTTAAATAAAAAAATAATCATTTTATTTGATTTCATAAGATTTCTCATGTTAATGTCTATGTATGTGTGTGTGTTATTTTTTCAACAACAATTATAATGTTCCATGACCCCAAAAGTGGTGACGTCCTGGTTTTGTGTGTAGTATTTTAAAACTGATTGAATTGCTTCCGACCGATGACAGTTTGTATAAGGTGAAGACAGTGGCGGATCCAGAGGGGGGGTTCCGGGGGTCCGCACCCCCCCTTTATTTTGGCCGATCAATGCATTTGAATCGGGACATATGTTTTGCACCCCCACTTGCACCCCCCCTTTGCCCTGGGCTAGCACCCCCCCTTTCGAAAATTCCTGCATCCGCCACTGGAAGAGTATACTATCTCTTTAAAGATCAACAATACTTCATGAACAGTTCAATGGTTTCAACTGTACTGTTAATAGACAAGGGTGAATAAAAGTTCACATAATAAATATTCTGTTCATTAATTATTCCAATCATTCGTTAAAAACGTGAATTCTAAATCAAAAGAAAATAAAAAAGTAAATTTCAAACGAAACATTGATGAATCGATAATCTGAGTTAAACGAAAACTATATATTAATGGTTCATAAATATTGTGTAATTAAAATATTCTATATACCACCAGTACATAAGTTACATTTTTATCACTTATTAAGTTTTTTCCTGGTCTGCATGAGGTCAAATCAGGGTTATGCATTAATGTATAATATATTATCTAAATATTTAAAATGTGGTCGTGGATTTGACAGCCCGTAATTGTTTTATGATGTAAATAATCTACTAGTATAAACTGAAGGATAGTAGTGGACATAATCTTTTACAAATACAATAGATTCATTATTGAAGGTGAATGGACGAGTTTGGCCAATGATTGACACGGCCTTTATATAACATCTTAAAAATGAACTTTTGTACCCATTGATTACTTTATTGTATTAGTAATATCATTCACCTTCGATGGAGTGTGGCCAGAAAATTCAAATTCATAACACGTCTTAACTTTAGGATTTCCGTAAACAAACACACGCATCAGTTATGGATTTAGATCCATCTAGTACATGCACACTTCATAACATGCTTTGAAGGGGGTACAAATATTTATTTCTAATCAGAAAAAGAGAAGTATAATTATCCATGTTTAAATTATCCTCACTTTATTTTAACGAATTTCTTTAAAGTATACTGGTATGTTTAATTTGCGATTTATTAGGCTAGGGTGGGTGAGGGGGTGTACTGATTGTAAAAAATGATGAATGCCAGTTTAAAAACCCACAAATAGCCACTCTCAAAATGTTTTCTATTGAAAAGAACAAAAAAAAAAAAAGAAGAAAAAGAAACAATTACTTGTATCAACCCAGTGGACACATAAACAAACAATAACATTTACGGGTGCCACATGTGGAGCAGGATCTGCTTACCCTTCCGGAGCACCTGAGATTACCCCCAGTTTTTTGGTGGAGTTCGTGTTGCTTAATCTTTAGTTTTATATGTTGTGTCTTGTGTACTATTGTTTGTCTGATTGTCTTTTTTCATTTTTAGCCATGGCGTTGTCAGTTTATTTTCGATTTATAAGTTTGACTGTCCCTCTGATATCTTTTGTCCCTCTTTTACGAAACGTCAAGTACAATGATGGCATATCATTCAAATGATCGGTAAAGAATATATAAAAGAGTATTATATGTAAAAAGCTCTAAACATAATTCCAGAGATAGACATTGAGTCTGCCTGTGTTTGAAGCAATAGGTCTAGCATATAATTAATACAAAGTAAGAAATAACTATATAGTCAATTCTTCATTTATTGCGATTTAGAATGCGAATTAAAAACTGCTAATTGACTTAATTTAAAACTATAAAACATCTTTTGAAATTAAACTAGAAATCAATTCAAACGGGTATAACATGATTGGTTTTAATTTAAAGAATATTCCGAAAATAGTTAGCATCTTAAGTTCATGTTTAACTGCAATGTAGCTGTCAGGAAGCAGGTTTTAGTTTAACAAGAAATGTATAGCAAAATGTATATACTGTACTATGAAAACTACATGAGAAGAACACACTTGTGAGAAGAATGTATCAAAGGGACAAAAACCCGACCAAAGAGTAAAATACAACCAAAGCCACCAATGGGTTTTTACTCAGCGAGAGAGTTCAGTGAAAATGGACGCCACACTAAACTCCGAAACATTTAAAAGAACTAAACTAACTAGTTATTGAAATTCTGGTACAGTCTCTAATTTGAATTATTTAATATAGTATTTAAATGAAAGTCCCTTATAAATGTATTAATAAAATTGAGAATGGAAATGGGGAATATGTAAAAGACACAACAACCTGACCAAAAGAGCAAACAACAACCAAAGGCCACCAGTAAGTAATGAAAATTCGCAGAAACTAAAGATGTTCAGTTGATCACCAATTGTTTATGCGCTTCTAACAGTTATCGATCGCAAATGATACTTCAGCTTTATATAGGATTTTTATTATCTATACTATTTTTTTTCTTATTTCATCAATTAAATATGAACGTTAATCATAGAAACTTTCTCAATGTCTGAAACAATAGAATAGAATCTATAGAATATGAAGCTGAATGGCGAGTAGTCTACTGTCAGTAAGCTTAACTTTAATTTCCGTTCCCCGCCTACGAGCATAGACTTCAAAGTCTATATGTATGATTTGAAGTCGATCAGTCCATTTATGATTTTATATAACTGCTCAGGTGTTTTCTGCTGTCAATTGTAGCGTCACGCTAGTTCGAGACAAGATCGCAGCTGACCGATTTTGCATGGGAATGAAACATTTCCCATTCATATTGATCTTCCGATAAAGTAAACATTTAACTTTAAACACACAATAAATGTATTGGAAAAAACTGCAAACATTAATTTTAGTTACAAACTGTGCTGTTACTGAAAGACATTTAATAAGTTCCTTTTAGAACTCTTGGGTTTTTTTTTAACAGAAAATCGAATGTAAAAAACTTCAGGATATACATAACGTCCTTACATAAGAAATGTCTGATTGAAAAATACCATTTACATAATGTCCTTACATATAAGGAACTTCAGATTGAGAACTGAAACTTTCTTACAATTATCTAATTTTAAAATGAGGTGTTCGAAACAACCGACCAAGTTCCATGTGTAAGATCATAATATAAGTCTCAGGGAATTTCTGATATTGATAAGTATGGTTGAACTATAGAAACAAATTTGAACTGACCTATTGACCCTTATATATATCTCTCTATAAACATATAATGGGTGTTTAAGTTTGAACTTTTGTATTTTTACTTCAGATTGAATGGTTAACCTACCTGCTCTATTTTGTCGGTGAGGGAGCAAAGACCAAAGTCAGACCAAGGTCTAAAAAATTGACCAGTCGTGTATTTGGTTATTAGTAAACAATAATGTGTACAGTGAAATTGATATCGACACAGCAAACAAAATTTAACTAACTTGATAGTATTCCCCAAACTGAATCATAAAAAAATATATTCGTTTCCAAAAATCAAATACTCTATTTCAGTCATTCGTTCTTTATCTAGTTTTTTTAGCTAACGCCTCCGAATTTCCAATTATAATTTTTGGAATTTTGGAATGCTCTTCCAACTTTTTACTTGTTTGGTTTTTTAACTTTTTTATCACTGATGAGTCTTATGTAGACGAAACGCGCGTCTGGCGTATTAAATTATAATCCTGGTACCTGAAAACTATGCTTACAATAGACGGACATTTACCAACAAACAAGAACTGTTCGGAACTGTCTGTTTCCTACTGTTTTATATTTTATCCAAGTGTATTAAAAACGGAGTAATCAGTAATGAAAGGCATGGTAAGAAATATTACCGATAAAACAAAGCTCATCATAAGGTACACCATCTAATTGCCTCTACATATACATGTACTGTGTAACAAACGACAAGTAAAAGCTAAATATATATTTATAGTAAGCCTAGCTGGTAGAGTGGTCTGAAGCGCTGGACACGGTGCAGGCGGTGGTGTTGTCACGATGCCACCGAAGCTGGAGATTGAACCACAATGAGAGAAGATCAATGCTAACGTATATTTGCAGATCTATCATTGAAGGGCTAAATTTGGAACGAATTAATTATAAGTTATTGTGATATTCTTGTAGAGTCATGGGTTTTTCCGATGGATAATGTCTGTCATAAAGTTTTTCCATACTTAGACGTGCTTCTACTTCTATATATTAGCTAATCACAAATACCAGGATTGAAATTTTGTATTTGCGCCAGACGCGCGTTTCGTCTACAAAATATACTCATCAGTGACGCTCGAATCCAAAAAAGTTGAAAAGGCCGAATGAAATACGAAGTTGGAAAGCATTGAGGTTCAAAATTCCTTAAAATGTTGCCAAATACGGCTATGGTAATCTACCGGTATATTGGAATCCGCTTCTTTTTGTTGTTGTTTATTATTTGTATGTATATATGCCAATAAAGATTACCTATAATAGAACTACAGTGCTCTGTATCTTATTAACGCTAAGTAGTATCAGTCATTCATACCAACAATTCATGTTTCATATCATATTTTAAAATAAACCTTCAGTAGCCTGTAATTTAGTAATTGTAGCGTGTTGACATATCATGTTTGCTTGTAAATTTGAAGAAAACAATAAGGCCGCTTGCGTATTATTTTAATTTTGTCACTTTATAGGCCTTTGAGGGGGGATAAACATAACAAAAATACCGAACTCCAAGTGATATTCAAAACGAGAATTCCTTTATAAATGGCAATATCAAAATCTCAAACTCTTCTAACAAACGGGAAACAAATGTCATTAGACAAATGACACTCTGAGAAGGTGTTCTTTTCTTAAAAACATATCTTGATTCTTAGCTTAGAAAAAAGAATACTTCGATGAGAGAGAAGAATAAAAATATCTGATTGAAATGTTTGCCATTTTAATTTAAGGTCAAATTCTTTTAAAACAAATATTGACAAGGTAATAATGAGTTTTTACGCTTGCGTTTTACGAAAACAGAATTCAGAATAAAAGAAAATAAAACACTCCTCCCCGAGTTAAATATCGTTCCCTATAAGATTGCTATGTGGTGTGGGTCTCGATCATTGTTGAAGGCCGTACGATGACCTTTTGTTGCTAGAACCTACGTTATTTGGCCTAAGGTGAATAGTTGTCTCATTAGCAATCATACCACATCACCTTGTTTTATATTAATCGTTTTTTTCATACAAATTATGATTCATTTCACACTCTTATAGTTTTACTATAAGTGTCTTAAATAATGGACACACTTGAATGTGTAAGCCTTTTACCGGTGTAATTTAAGGTGAATGGACTCCCTTGTCCGCCAGATGACCGCATCTTTTATTTACCTGTTCAAACAAAACTCGGAAGTATACATATAGAATAACAATACTGAAATGTGATTCTTTTGTTCTTTTATAAGAGGCTTTTTATATAAACTATAAATTTTACGATTATCAATATTTTAAATGCCTATCCCAAAAGATATCCTTGGCCCTGTGCTGAATATGTTAATTCAAAGCAAGAGAATCTGAATAAACAAATGTGTCTTTTATTATAAATTTTACCCGTACAATATTGTCGTTACCGAATTTTGCTTGGTGCATTTGTTGTAAACGCCTACATTGCAAGATATAAAACAATAGTTCTTAATATGCTACTTTAATATGAGGCAAATTTAGAAAGTATAGAAAAAAATGCCTGTAATATCCATTGCGTTTTTGTTTAACATTTGCCTTTGAATTGTTGCTTTTTTTTAACAAATTTAATAAATATTGAATTATATTGAATTATAATCATATAAACACTTTGTTATTGTTTTCTATAATTACGTATCCTTTGTTGGGCATGCTTTATCCTTTAAAATAAAAATAATCCTTAATGTGATATCAAATACTTAATTTTTATATTTAACGATTAAAAAATCATGAGACATTTATAACTTTAGTAGGGCTTATAACAAGTAAACGCTTATCCATTTTGAGCACTACCCGTTTATGTCAAATAAAAACTTTGTCTTTTTTAATGATTGTTGTTTTAAAATATTTCAAAATATGATGGTTTTTATTATCAAAGCGAAATTTCTTTTGTCCATGTGGTCATATTGTTCAAGGGCTGTCTTTTTTTAATTTATCCCTATGATTCGACTTTGCCCATTGTTCCATTTTGTCTGCGTGGTTTTGGTATAATACCAGCTGTCCTATGTGTTTTGTTTGTTGTTTAGTAAAGTTTCATGTACCTTGTGTGTTTTGTCTGTTGATTTGAGAAGCTTTGTATATCCTGTTTTTTTGTAAAAAAAAACCAACTAGCTGTCCTTTTGTAAGTACAAGCTGTCCTATGTTTTATCCTAGTCGTTTTGGTGAACAACTAGCTGAGCTATGTGTTTTCTGTATGTTGTTTTGTTAGTATTAGCTGTCTCTTGTGTTTTGTCGGTATTGTTTTGGTAAAGAACTAGCTGTCCTGTAAAGTACAAGGCGTCCTAGGTGCTTTGTCTTTATGGTTTTTGTAGACCATCACAGCGGTCAACTGGTACTATTCGCCATAAAAGTTTAGGTAAGTACATGTATACTAAAGGAAGTGTCGTCTAATGACCAGATACACCAATATGTGTCTATATAAATAGAAAAAGAGGAGAAGTTAAATTATCATTAATATAATATAAATAAAATAACTGCTTACAAAATATCAAATTGTTCTAAAATTAAGCGTTTTCTACCCCAGGAATCGTTTACCTTAGCTGTAATTGGCAAACCCTTTGTGAGAGGTTTAGCTAGCTACAACACCAGGTGTAATCCACCATTTTCTATGCTTACATGTACTATGTCAGGAATATGACATATAGTCGATTTCCATTCGTTTGATCTTGCCTTTTAATAAGGGACTTTCCGATTTGAATGTTGCTTCGAGTTTTATTTAGATGACGTACATAAAAGATTTTTTCTTCGCAAGTGATAACAACTTGCTAATTATGAAACTGAATTGGTGGAAATATAGATGTTCGTTTGATGAACAAAGTTAATTGCCTCGTAAATTTGATGTCTGTTTTTTACATATTCCCAACACAATTTTTTATTCATAGATATAAACGCAGATATACATGCGGAAATATAGCTCAACATGCAGACTTCTTATACGTTCAGGTATTTCATATCCAATTTTTTATGGGAATATTCTTTATAAAGCACAAAAATGACAGTATTCACCTCAGAAGCTAACAAAACCTTTAAACAGACTTATTAAGAAGGGATATAGTTACGATACTGTTGTCAGATCATTAAAGATTGCATATTTTGGCGTTAATATTGATTCACTTATAGGATTTTTGCATCGGACCTAAACACATTTATTATTAATAAACCAGTTGTTGGCATGACACGGGTTATGTTCTTCTCATATATGTTATGATGGTATAATACTAAACCCCACACGGGGAGGATTGTGCCTGATATTCATATGATGAAATCATAATTTTTCAATCAGTTTAATTGAAGTCAGGAGCTGGCATGTCAGTTAACTGCTAGTAGTCTGATGTTATTTATGTATTATTGTCATTTTGTTTATTTTCTTTGGTTACATCTTCTGATATCAGACTCAGACTTCTCTTGAACTGAATTTTAATGTGCGTATTGTTATGCGTTTACTTTTCTGCATTGGCTAGAGGTATAGGGAGAGGGTTGAGATCTCACAAACATGTTTAACCCCGCCGTATTTTAGCGCCTGTCCCATGTCAGGAGCCCCTGGCCTTTGTTAGTCTTGTATTATTTTAACTTTTAGTTTCTTGTGTACAATTTGGAGTTTAGTATGGCGTTCGTTATCACTGAACTAGTATATATTTGTTTAGGGGCCAGCTGAAGGACGCCTCCGGGTGCGGAAATTTCTTGTTGCATTGAAGACCTGTTGGTGACCTTCTGCTGTTGTCTGTTCTATGGTCAGGTTGTTGTCTCTTTGGCACATTCCCCATTTCCATTCTCAATTTTAGTATACCTCCAAGGAACAAGAACAATAAAAAAAAAACTATGTACATGTCGGAGGAGGAAAACCATAGCAAAAGGGTGACAGCTTAACAAGCAAGCAACCATATATGAGGAAGAAAACCATGACAAAAGGAAAACAACTGAACAAGCAAGCAACGATCTATAAAACACTATTTATAAACAGAAAACAGAAAATTATTAAAACTAGTTTAATATTAATATAATTATTTAGATGACATATACATACAAGATTGTTTGCTTAGTAAGTGATAACAACTTGCTATTTATGAAACTGAATTGCTGGAAATAGGGAAAGTTTCAACTTTGGACACACGTTACTTCTTTTGGATCTAATCAACTGCCGCTGACGTCTGTATGTACCACGTGTTCCTGCTTCGGTCATTACTCCCTTTTCTTTTCAGGGCTTTAATAATCAATATGTGTTTATATACAAAATTTCTAAAGCAAGTAAGTTTTCAGATATCATATGTAAAAATGTATTAATTGTTGTTCCAAAAAAATTTCATGAGTGAAAATTAAAATTATAGACTATGTAATATTTCATATTTTCTCTTAATCCATTGTTGTTTTCAAAGTTATACCCTTTCAACTCTCAGCGCTTTTACAAGGATTTTTTTTCAATAGGGACGCTCAAAGCCTTATATTAGAAAAGGTGTACAAGAACCAAAACAGTTAGAGAGCTAAGACCAAAAAGGACATAAAGTAATAGCCAAATTTATTTAAAGTGAACTTTGTCTGGGGGTGGCGATATATTTTCTTAGATAATTTCAAAATTGATGAAGGTACAGTTTAAGAATTATTTTGTTACCAAAGTACTGACAATTGAATGAGCCGGTGATGCCCTCGGGGCTTGCTAGACTCCCAGTAGTGGTATCGACCATGTGTTGTAAAAATGAAAACTGTTAATTATAAATTTCATGCGTCCAAAACGTGATTTACCTTCATCAAGAACGCTCAAAAGAATATAGACAAGACAAGACAAGACAAATACTTTATTAGAGTCTCACCTCAAAATTGACATACATTTATACATTTATAAAATTACAGTAATATTTAAAACAACATGAGCCACTCTAAAAAGAGTTATGAGAGACTATAAAATTTCTACAAAACACATTATAATTATCTACAATTATATAAAATACCTTTTCTTTTTAATAATACATCATAGCAGATTTTGGCTAAAAAGTAACACACATTTTCATCAGTGAATAAAAATTTGAATTTATCATCATCAGACAAATTACCAAAATCACAATTAAAAGAGCTAGCATGTCTAAATAAAATAGCTCGTAAATCTGCATATACTGGGCAGTTAATTAAGACATGTTTCTCATCTTCAATAATGTTATTTTTCTTACATTGCTCATTAAAACATTAATATATGTGAAAGGTAAGGATGTATATAGAACCAGCTATAGTTGAGAAGCCATATGACCAAAACGGACCTTAAATTATACCCAAATCCATCAACTTTGTGTAGGGAGTGGACAATGATTTAAAATCAGACAAATTTAGCCTGTACCAAGTCAGGAATATGACAGTTGTCGTCCATTCGTTTGATGTGTTTTGTCATTTGATTTTGCCATGTCATTTGGGACTTTCCGATTGAATTTTCCTCGGAGTTCAGTATTTTTGTGATTTTACTTTTTAGAAAGGTTTGTCATAAATCATATCCGTACCGAAGTACGAACTACTGAGCTTATGATATCAACAGACACTGATTGTCCACCAGTAGCGGTATCGACCCAGCAGAGGCGGATTTAGGGGGGGCAGGGGGCCCGGGGCCCCCCTTTTTGGGAAAAAATTTGGTTACTTATAGAGGGAATCATTGAAGCGTGACTGGAGCGGACCCCCTCTTAGGTCAGTCAGTGGGCCCCACTTATGTAAATTTCTGGATCCGCCACTGCCCAGTGCTGTAAACATGAAAACACTGTAAATTTCACTAGTTCAAGACGAAATCCAAGTAAGTAAGACCATCGAAGGTCATACGTGTAAATATCAATAAAGGGATATACGTTATTGTTCTTTCGACATCGAGTAAATCAACATTTTCTATCAAATAATAAAACTTCTTGTAAATTTCCAACACAAGTCTGCACTGTAAAACGCCAATTATCCCCTTCTGTTTTAATATATATCATAAAATCCATATTTCAGATGAGATAAACTTTATCTGTAGCTTGAGATGATAACCCAATGTCTCCGTTTTCAGCTTGCAACGCCTGTAATAATTAATGCATTACGTAAATCTTACATGACCTTGTTTCTTTTCTGGTCGATATCAAGTGCATTTCGGTTCAATATAAAACTTGTCTATTACCTTCTCAAATTCGAATCCGACTTGAATTAAATTGATTGAAATCACATATTTAGTATACATAAGCATCAACTGAAAGAAAATTCAGGTCACTGCTAATTACATAGAACTAATAACAGACGTAATCGAGAAAGGTCGATGTTCTACAATAAGTTTATTGTGAACGGGCATTGACCTAACTGAAAATCTGATCTCTGCGCATGCCAGAGAGCTCTAAATATACAATTCTGTGTCATATACAGGTCAGATGAATTCAACAGTCGGGAAATAAATAATAAATCTAGTCGTATCATTTAGTAGAGAAAGCATATATATTTCTGAAAAAGGTAAGAATTTTATTGTTCAATATATATTTATTGTATATTTTGCTCAGTTTTCTGTAAAATTGCGCAACCAAGTACAAAAGTGTAAACTTTGGTAAACATGATAAACTTATTGGTAATGTTTACCTTATTTTTATCCCCCTCCTCTGTAAAGTTTGCATATTTTCTTATATCATAACGTTCAAAGTTAAACAAAGATGTGCTAAAACTGACAATTTATAGGTCCGGGAGTATCTATCAAACGATTAATTAAAAAAAAAAAAGAACAGATAAATTTGAAATTTTATTGACAAATTTGCAATGTTGCAGTATACGATTATGTTAGGGTTATCTTAGTATCAAAAGAGAGTTACCGTACATACGGGTATACGATTATGTTAGGGTAACCTTAGTATCAAAAGAGAGTTAGGTACCATTCATACGGGTGGAATAATACGAGATATTGGGTACAGATTTAATAGAAATAACCGTGTCTTTAGCGGTAATGAACTTTACCAAAAAAGGTTATGGAAAACCCTAAAAAGTACATTTTTTGTTGACCTTTTAAGCGAAGTTAAGTTTTTTTATATTGATAATGAAAATTGGGCTAATGATGAACCTTACAAGATAGATCGAAATACAAATCGCATACATGTCATTGTAAACATGAAACAGTAAACATGGTATATAAGTGCAACTGGTGAAATTATTACATAATATATATAACCCTTAATCAATAGATCCATGCACTGAAAAATGTGATACATGTGGTAGTTCCACTCAACAATGTCCTTAACACACAAAAAAATGTACAAAATTTTAAAAAAATATATATTTTGGGTTCAAAAGCAGGTACTCTTAGTAACAAACCCATCAATAATGCATTTGGATAAAACACAAGTTCTGATTTTATTTTTATTTTATTTTTTGGGTTAGAGGGGTGGGTTCATTTTTAGTTTGTCAACATTAATTGAAAACAAATTATTAAATGAATGACTGAGGCCATAAAAAATAAAAGATGATTGGTTGCCATTTTATTACTGTTTTCATTTAGAGACAATATATTAATTGTTGACACCTTGACCCAAGCTGTGCATGCAATCTCTATTGGCAAAGAAACATCTTGTGTCTAATACAGTCTTGTAAGAAAACATTTGAATGCCACCATGTATTGAGTTGATTGCATTGCCGTGGGGATTATTAAAACAGAATGTTATGAAACCTATAATGGTATACATAACCCAAACAGAGAAATGTCCGACGGTCATCACCCCGGACACTTTACAACAATTTGAGAGACTTATAGTATTATTTCAGGATTTTTTTTAAGTAAACATTTAAAACTTGTTATGTATATGTATATGTTTTTAAAACGTTAAAAAATAATCAATCAATAATTTCATGTTTGTAAACATAAATTCCCAACAACTTTTATGCTTTGGTTATCCACAAAATACAACTATAAACATGATCAAGTAAAATGATAATTTATAAAATGTTGTTATTGAATGTGAGAAAGTGTGGCGCAGATGGATGTACGCAACTACAATAAACATGAGAAAGTGTCAATCAATTGTTTAAATAAACATGTATTATGTATTAAATTTAAATTATTTCGGTCGTGTACATCTCTGTTATTTGTATTCTACTTCGATTTTCAATCTCAAAGCTATGAAAATATCTTATTTATTTGTATGATCTTTCTTGGTCAAGGATTGAGAAAACGACATATGTTATAAAAAGGTATATATCTATATATTTAACATGTTTAATGTTAAAAATATCTGCAATTTGATTTTTCATAATCCTGGATATAAATAATGTAGGTAATATCAATAATACCTTAGTATTCCAAGAAATCGTATTCCAGTGGCAAATATTTTAAATAAATTCAATACTACAAACATGGCAAATGAACATGTTAGCACTATATCAATTGGTAGGATCAGACTTTATAAAAATAAGGAGATGTGATATGATTGCCAATGACATAGCTATCCACCAGAGTTCAAATGAAGTGGATGTAAACAATTATAGGTAAACGTACGGCCTTCAACAGTGAGAAATAACTATTCCGTATAGTACACTATAAAAGTTGATAAAAAGCCAAGTTTGAAGAACATAGCTATATGTTTTCACATGATCTGTAAGAACACTAGGGTAAATTAAATACATGTAATATGGAAAGTCTGTCAGTAAAACCATTCTGCGTGGGCGTCCATTTGTCTAATGTACCTGTCACCATGTCCGGTTTGGAAATTCAAATCCGTTGATGCCATGTTCGTTTAATAAAATCCAGTATTTTCCATGTTAATTCCGATATTTACTTTTCTTATTTTATTGTATTGTTTCTTCGTTCTTTTTATAATTTGTCTGTTTTTTTTTCTTCTTTTTTTCATGGGTTTGTTGTTTCTTTCTTGTATTATTGTATTTCTTCTGGCAAGTGCATGGGGGTATTGTCTTTTCCTTCTATTTCCTTCTTGGGGGTATTGTTTTTTCATTGTATTTTTTTATGTGGATATTGTCTTTTTAATTGTATTTCGTTCATGGGATTATTGTTCATATTTTTTCTTTCATTCGGGTATTGTTTCTTCCTTTTTATGTCTCCGCCGTAGCGGAGGGGCATTTAAAATCCTTGACCGTCTGTACGTCCGTTCATTATAATATATACCTTTACAACTTTATATGATATGCAAGCGTGGGACATCATCTGTGTTCAATGGACATATTCCCAATTTATTTTTCTTTCATTGGATATTGTTTCATTTTCTTGTTTATTTGGGGTAAATGATTTCCTCATTTCTCAAATATTCTCATTTAAATTTTTAGTCCTGTACTTAAAGAGGCATTCAACTCTATAATCTATTATCATTATTGCCGTGTTTAAATATACATCTTAAAAGATCGGATAGTTATGTTTTTGTCTCTCCTATATATATCTCGTATCCGTGTGACCTTTTCATTTCATATACCGTCATGACCGTATATATAACTAAATTCAAGCAAATGTTGCACGTTTGAATTAGAGCCATGCGAAAATCGTCAGTTATTATAAAATGGAGAACCGATGTCTTAATGTGATTTTCAACATGTTCAAGGTTAATGTACATATTGTTCAATCCGTTATAAACTATTAATGGAATAAAAGAAATATAATACGATGCGTTGTGTTATTCAACGTGTTCAAAATGTCATATAAGCATAACCAGAAAATCTTAAACACTTTTTAATTATATACCGTGAATATTAGCATCACAAACTTTGATACAATCTGATAATAGGCGAATTATAAAACGGTGAGTTCTGTCATTATACTATAACAAGTATCCAATAATCATAACCAGAAAATTTAAGAATTTAAAAACACAAAAAGAACGTTAAAATATAACGCCAGCTTTATATAAGAATAAATTTCAGGCAATAACTTAATGCCTAGGCATTAGCTTATTGTCTAGGATTTAAGCTTAATGTCTAATTTCACTTATTGCCGCTAACATACAATGTATATATAAAAAAAAAATACAGGGTGTCTTGAGGATAAATCAAAATTTGACATTAAACTTGAAACATTTCCTGCTATGACAAGGGACATTGATGAAAGACGTGGCCTTTAGGAAGTTTCTTGGACCTTAATTTTGTAAACCGTTCCAAAAAACCTGTCGAAGAAGAACAATAAAAAGCATGTTCAATTAATACAATATGTGTTTGGAATGGTAACTTTTTTCACTATAAAACAAATATTTTGTTCTACATGATTTACGTTTTCAATAGATAAGATAGTTCTATAACATGAACGTTTTTAACCACCGGTCAAACAGACCCTTCAGCCTGACTAAAATTATCAGTCTAATCACGAGTTGTCCCTGTTATATATCCGTCTAAATCATATTTTATTGACCCACATATCGGTATGCTACCTGTGACAACCTACCCGTCATGAATGTGTCATACTGATCCTGAATTCTCTGGTCAAAACCTTAGTTGTACCCCGTTACATCCTCATCATACATGTGTCCTACTGATTTATTGATGACCTATATAATTATATTCGCCTGTAACTAATGACAACTTGCACCCGTCGCAAACTTATCATATTGGCCCATCAGCTACTTTCATCCGTCCTATCCTTAGTTGTCCCCTGTAATGTAGTCGTCATGAATATGTCCTTTACTGACCCACATATGTATCGGCGTGTAACAAGTTACGAACATAGCGTATTGACCCTTTAGCCAGAATGTAAATAAAAGTTAACATTAGTTGATCCCTGTTAGAGCCCTGGAAGTCATAAACCATTCAACCTGACTACATAATCATCAAGTTAGTCCGACCCCTTGGTAGCCTCGTGGAAGATATGTCCTACAAACTCTTAAACCTGACTGCACTAACCTTAAGAATATGCATAGCATTAACCTAAAAATATTCTTTTCCTTCGTGACATGTGGAGAAAATCAATACAAGAATCAGGCAGATAAAAGATGTATGATATGAATAGTCCCCATTTTGTGGCGAGACCAACAATGTTTGGACATCGTTTTTATACGGTCTATCCGAGGCGATATATAGATCCATATTATTATGACCGGTTTCAAGGTAGGTCATTTGTTTAATTTGACAACGACTGGCGAAAGATTGGTTATAAAGTATATAATCATTTTAAGATTTTATTTATTTCATTCATAACTCTAGTTATTTATGATGAATGAGGAAAAAATTAATTAAATTGAAATAGGCTAGTCTTTATTATTGTCCAAGAAGTTGGGATTGGGGGAGGGGATATAAGAGGGGCATTCCATATCACTTTGCATACAAAAATTAATAATAAACGAAGAATTGTTTTAATATTTTTTAAAGTGTGTGAGGTTTGAACTACACTAGTATTAAAACATTTCCATGTCGGATAAAATGTGCCTGGGGAGCTGTGAACGTATATTTCTGACGAAGTCAAAAATGTGTGTCAAATTTATAAATACAATATGTTAAACATGATCAGATATATTTGAATTGATTTTTAACTCAATATTCATGTTTTTGTATGAAAATAAATAATGCTAAAGATTTAAAATGGATCAATGAATTTTTTGAGAGGAACTGCATGCCAATTGGAATAAATGAATAAACATATTAAAATTAATCAGTTCCCGAATTAGTTATAAAATGTATGTAAAACCAGTGTAAGTGTTTGGCTTTGTTATAAGTTATACATTATTGTATCTGTATGACGTCTATAATATAATTTTCAGTGTTGGGTTGATGTTTAGACGAGTTGTATATATATATATGTGTGTGTGTATGTATAGATCTATATTTTAAAGCAAAATCAGTTGGAAGTGTACGGATTGATCATTAAGTCATTAAGGAACATATACGATTTATTTATAAGTTTCATTTTGGCTATGTACTGACTTTCTATAACTGCAAATAATTTTACTTTTATAAATTGTTATTTGGATGGAGAGTTGCCTCATAGGCACTCACACCACATCTTCCTATACTGTGACCTAAGTACTGTTGGGTCGGTACTTTGTGCGTTTTAGTTTTCAGTTTTATGACGATCTAATGATCTCTAATGAGCCAGAAGCCTTAACCATCTGAATTTTTCAGTTTTATTTTATGTTTCGATGTTGCACACCTTTACTATGTTAGGGGATAGTAAAGCGCACACAATCATGTTTTACTCCGCCCCATTATTTGACCAAAGTTGTGTCCTAAGACCAACTAAGAACGCATCTCAGTCCTAAGCGGGTTTATCAAACGTGTGGCAACTTAAGAAAATCCTAGGAATTGTCCTAACTTTAGGATACCTAATAAGGTGTCTTAAGTTCGTCTAAGGGTGGTCCGACCTTTAAGATATATTCGAATTTCGTCTGTTGTTCATTTTCACACGTACACAATGTATTTGTTTTTAACAGTAGTAAAATAGTTGAAATTCTCCGTATTTATATAAAAAAAAAAAATGCATGAGATTTGCCATTGAACTGTTTAAAGAATGAAATCGTGACACTTCGAATTCAACTCACTCAAAAATATGTAATGATAAATCATTTTACAAATGATATATCTAGTTAACAATTAGTTTGTTAAATTTTTATATAAAACGGAGTTATTATTTTTGTCTTATGTTTTGTTTTATACAGTTTAAATGTACAATTATTATACAAAAAATATTTTATTACCTTTAATTTAAAACTAATAATTAGTTTCTGATTAACCATATCTAAAAATATAATTATTGATTAAATTTGATATATTTTATTTTGGACAGTTTCGATAAACAGGCCCCTGGTGAATAAAAGGCACTCAAAAGAAAACAGCCCTGATGAATTGTCCTGAGACCAGCATATTTTTGGGGAAAGACGGCTTCAAGCCGTCAATTCCCTAATGGGGTTGGCCAGAGTATCATTCCCTCACGTCAATCATTTTGTTTTGATAGTTTGGAAACCCCCTCAAAATGTCATACTGAAATTGATGACAAGGAGAACAGATTGACTTTAAATACATTTTTTACACATTTCCCTTCTGTTTCTCGTGAAATTATCGTATATTGAGCTTTCCCTTACACTATATACGTTTCTTTTACAGTCCGGAAAAATCAGTATTACGAAATATTCTAAATATATCTAACCTAGTGACGTCATTGTTGGAATGCCACACAGGGATATCCTTTATTCATTATTAAAACCAGTCACAGTATTTGTGTACTAATTTAAAATCCGTATTTGTTAAATGTAAACTTGCTGTAGTGTAGATCATTCACACACCAACATGCAATGCTTTAATCTGAGGCTATAATCAGATAATTTGTAGGTCAACTTTCGCGGTAAACAATGTCAATGGGGATACATGAGATTGGGGAGAGAAACAACAGTTTTCATTGTTTCTGTAAAGTTCTGTTTTTAGAATCTTCCTCCAATTCAGGAGCACCTCCATTGATGAGTAATTACCCACTAAAATGAAAGTTAATGTATCTGAACACTAAAAATGTCACATTAAGTATATATATAATAAGTAGTCATCAATTAAAAAATAATTTTGCGTACCAACATAATTATCGTAGTGGTCATTTTTTTTTTTTTTTTCATTTTTTTTTTTAATATTGCTTTTTGTAGTTTAAAGCTATTTATTCATGAATTTTACAGATATATCAAAATTTGGGATCTGGGAGCAAACTTCACACAGCATATATAAATCATATTTGATTTTATAAGTACATGTATCCCTGTGATGAGAGTTGTAACTGGGAACTTTATCAATGGAAAATTAAAACTGAATAGATTTTTCAGTCCTCACTTTCTTGAGAATACTGTCACAAAAAATTGAGAATGGTCTTTCAGTTGTACATAATTAAAATTCTAAAATATATTGTAGTAGTTGTTAAATTCAATTGAATTTTAGATAATTAACTCCCAACTTTAATCAAATGTTTTGATTTAGAAGGTGCAGATCTCATTGGTCCAAATTGTCTCTATGATGAATTCTTGACTAAGGAAATGAAATAACAATAAACAACAATTAGTTTCATTATTGTTAGCCTTTCTATATGTTCTAGCTGTTCTTTTGCTCATTCTTTGTATGTAGACTATCAAAAGATACCCCCTAAAAATTAAAACAATGGCCGTCTTTTCCCTCAGAGCTCTTCAGCTCTTTGATTATTAAAATAATAATGGTCTATAAGCAGTTAAATTAATTTCATGTTTGAAGCGGTGCAATTTTTATACGACCGCAAAAATTGAAATATTTTTGGTCGTATATTGGTATGATGTTGGCGTCGTCGTCGTCGTCGTCGTCCGAATACTTTTAGTTTTCTCACTCTATCTTGAGTAAAAGTGAATAGAAATCAATGAAATTTTAACACAAGGTTTATGACCACCAAAGGAAGGTGGGAATTGATTTTGGGAGTTTTGGTCCCAACAGTTTAGGAATTAGGGACCTAAAAGGGGCCCAAATAAGCATTATTCTTGGTTTTCGCACCATAACTTTAGTATAAGTAAATAGAAATCTATGAAATTTAAACCCAAGGTTTATGACCATAAAAGGAAGGTTGGGTTTGATTTTGGGAGGTTTGGTCCCAACAGGTTTTTAGGAGTAAGGGGCCCAAAGGGTCCAAAATTGAACTTTGTTTGATTTCATCAAAAATTGAATAATTGGGGTTCTTTGATATGCCGAATCTAACTGTGTATGTAGATTCTTAATTTTTGGTCCCGTTTTCCAATTGGTCTACATTAAGGTCCAAAGGGTCCAAAATTAAACTTAGTTTGATTTTAACAAAAATTGAATCCTTAGGGTTCTTTGATATGCTGAATCTAAAAATGTACTTAGAGTTTTGATTATTGGCCCAGTTTTCAAATTGGTCCAAAATTAAACTTTGTTTGATTTCATCAAAAATTGAATAATTGGGTTCTTTGATATGCCAAATCTAACTGTGTATGTAGATTCTTAATTTTTAGTCCCGTTTTCAAATTGGTCTACATTAAATACCAAAGGGTCCAAAATTAAACTAAGTTTGATTTTATTAAAAATTGAATTCTTTGGCGTTTTTGATATGCTGAATTTTATCATGTACTTAGATTTTTGATTATGGGCCCAGTTTTCAAGTTGGTTCAAATCAGGATCCAAAATTATTATATTAAGTATTGTGCAATAGCAAGAAATTTTCAATTGCAGCACAGTATTCAGCAATAGCAAGAAATCTTCAATTGCACAGTATTGTGCAATAGCAAGAAATTTGCAATTGCACAGTATTGCGCAATAGCAAGAAATCTTCAATTGCTTAGTATTGTGCAATAGCAAATATTTTCAATTGCACAGTATTGCGCAATAGCAAGAAATATCTAATTGCACAATATTGTGCAATAGCAAGAAATTTTCAATTTATTGGAGTTATCTTTCTTTGTCCAGAATAGTAGTTGAATTAACTTAAATCATTGTTTTATACAATACACAATGTATATTCACTTTTACTACCAACTGATAAATTAAAACAATCTTTACCATTTAGTGATAACAAGCACTTTTTGTTACATTTTAATATTTTATGATGTATTTAAATGAGTAGTTATTGTTGCAAACTCCATTAGAAATTTGAATTGAGATCAGTTTTGAAAAAACGGAAAGGGGGATGTGAAAAAAAAATGGTTGGGGGGGGGGGTTAAATTTTTCTCATTTCAGATTTCATAAATAAAAAGAAAATTTCTTCAAACATATTTTCAACAGCATAGTGAATTGCTCAAAGGCAAAACAACTTTTTTAATTTTAACCATGACTGTATGACAATTTATATTTTAATACTTTATGATGTATTTAAATGAGTAGTTATTGTTGCAAACTCCACGATTATTTGAATTGAGATCATTTTTGGAATAAGGGAAAGAGGGAGGTAAAAAAAATTGGGGGGTGGGGGGGGGCAATTTTTCTCATTTCAGATTTCAGAAATTAAAAAGAAAATTTCTTCAAATATTTTTTTGAGAGGATTAATATTCAACAGCATAGTATATCTTTATTACCAAAGTCTATATCAGCATAGTGAATTGCTCAAAAGCAAAAAAAAATAAGTTCATTAGACCACATCCATTCCATTCTATGTCAGAAACCTATGCTGTGTCAACTTTTTAATCACATTCCAAATTCAGAGCTGCGGTCGTATTAAGCTGCGCCCTGCGGAGCATCTGGATTAGTTTCTCACTATTTTCTTTAAAGTGTCTTTTTGTTTATCATAATTTTTAAAGGTAAAAGGTAAAATCGCAATATTGGTAAAAATCATCATCAAATAGCAATAACTATAAAGAGGAGTCGACTGACTATGTCGACCATTAGACTTTTGTATCTTATTTGTAAAACCTGTCGTGTTGATCATTGTTTGCAATTCAAAGTGTCTCTCTATCTATTTAAGTTTTCAAGATTGTAAACAAACACGGAAGTTTCCAAGTTAGTAAACAAACATGATAAGTTTTCAAGACAGTAATCAACTATATTTAAAAATTGTTTTATTTGTTATTTAAGGGCAATAACTCCTATAAGAAGTTGTCTGAAATATATTTTTTTTATTGACCAAATAAAACAAATATTTAAATTTCCTCGAACACAACAGTGTATAACATTGTACAAGAGGTAACTATTACTGTTGTCATTCCAAATAATATAGCCAAGGCGAGACTTTTTGGGGAGCCTATAGTTGAATAACTGTTAGTGACTTCTCTCTTATGTTGTCAACCTTATTCTCACCGTGGCAGACGTGTTAATAATCAATGTATTTATGTTTATTTTTGAACTTAAACAAACCAAGTTCACATTTATTCAACATGAATAATAGTTGACCGGCTAATCACCTTTTATTATCTTCCTTACCGACGTGAAAACCAATATATTTCAAGATTGAGATGAGAAAAGACTCAGATATCGTTTTTTCTGCGCCCACGTCTTCTGTTTCGTAAACGACCACAGTTTCTAAAATATAAAAAAAACAACATTTGATTAAGATGATAATCAAAAATAAAAGATAAAAAGGATCGTTCCAAATTGTTTTGTTTTTAGAAAATAATTGAAATGCTTTCTTTTAATTTACCAGTTTAAAGATTTGAAAAAGTAAATTCATTTTATATATTATGTTTGTTACCTAAACAACAACAGTTTGAAGAAAATAAACAAGTTGTTGGCTATTTAATTGTCAGATAATTAATATGCTGTCAACGTATATATGTGTTCCACTTAACAGAAGTTCCAATGGAAACTTTGTTATAAACAATGTCATATAAATATATGTTCCTGTTTGAACAAATATTCTATACCATTTATTCCGTTAGGAATATTTACTGGAATATTTATTTCAGTGGAAATAATATTCCAGAATAATGTTTCCATTTGGAACTTATCTTTAGAAGGAACTTCTATTCGGTGACATCGCATTCTCCATCGTCTCGTATTTAAAAAAAAATTTTTATTTAAAATAATTTAATAAATCAGAACCATAAAATGAGCATCACATTTATAGATATTTTCCTCTTTAGAAGACTGTTTTAACGTCATGATACTTATGTGTTAATGTATACATATGTATCTTTCTTTATCTGACGTCACAGTATTGACCTACTAAACTTTTCTTCACATTACTACCAGGTACACTGGCCGGTGAATAGTTCAGAGATAGGGTTATTTAAATAAGTATACATGTGTATTTTATTGTTTACCTTGGAATGTCTTCGTTCATTAAACCTTCTTCACAATGTTAAGGGGTAAGTAAAGTTTATGTAATATTTAAAAGAGATTTAAAAGTATGAACATACGGAGTAACAATTTGTCAATAATAATAAAAAAAAAAAAAAAAAAAAAAAAAAACATCAGATGGGAACAGTACCTGAACTGACATAGGACAAAATGAACAAAATGCTTGAATTTTTCAGTAAACACTTTTTACTTTTTATAACGGTTTTTGAAAATATTTTAATGAGAAAAAATATGGCAGGTCAATCCATACTACCTCAAATGCTATCAATATAACTTAGTCATAAATTATTATAAATAAATTTGATTCACTTCAATTGTTTCTAAATATATAAATATATATATATATATACGAATATAGAAGCGGTACATGTATTTGCCCCGGGTCTTGTACACAAATATTTGACCAAATTAGTTTCTCTTTCATATTATATCTTGTAGATTTGTTGTACATTTCATAGTCGTCTTTAATTCTGGCTCTTGGTTTTATATTTTCGGAAATATATTTATCTTGGAGGTGTGCCTTGAATGGTAGAATTACATGGTTCAGAAACAGATAGTCTGCCCTTCGTTCCCTCCGAATAATTACGACTGGATTAAGAAGGAAACTAATAACTATCATTTTTTTTGCGACCATTTTGTGTTGGTGCACACTAATTACACATTTCTAAAAATAGATTAACTGTGTGTAACCTTAATGTACTGTAAATATAATGGTAGAATCCAAAAGTGTTCACCTTTAAATAACCCCTCATAGCCTTTCGTCCTTTTGTTGTATGTGTGAATGAATAAAGGTCAAGAGAGCCGTAAACAATTATCAATAAGTTTATAAGTTCATCGCCTACTTGCGGTCGTTGTCCGATATTTGTACACTTATACACATACACATTCGCTAGTCGATTAAATGTGTATAAGAACGATACAAAGCAATAACAACTTGTCATAACTTAAATGTATTCTATTATTGTCGACTGATGAGCTGAAGGTGTTAACAAACATTTTGTTACATTGTGTGGACTAGTGGTTGTAGATTTTACTGATGCATTTCTCTAATTCTGATGTTGATATGGACTTAAATGACCAGTCTAGAGGTAAATCAGGTCTTCATTTTATTTTTTATCAGGTGCTTGTCCATGATCCAGAAATATTTACATGGGGTTTGAGAGGATCCAACCGGATACAATTTTTTTCTTATAATTATCGTATATCTAAAATAAACTTCACAATATTACGAGATATTATTTTTTTTTAAGAAAGGCCGGTTGGTTTGAATCCCCCCTTTTTGTATCTGGATAAATTCACGATGAATCCATATATTAAATTAATGATACATATAATGACTGTATATATATATATGTTTTTAAATTTTATTATGAAGATGAAGAAGATGCTTTTTTCCTCCATTAAATGATGGACTGACCATGCTGACTGTAGTCTGACATAGAGCATATATTACTTTATAATATAAGACTTACTTATTTGCACAACAAAAACAACAATCAAGTGTACATAAGATTATGTGTGTGTATTGAATTTAATTCATATTTCTTCGGTATTAAATTTTATTTTTATTTTATCTTCTACAAATGTATCATAAGTCTCATAAGAATTTTAAAATTCGTGAAGTTTCATTTATGCAATGCCATTTTTACCAATGTCCAAAGTGTCCAAAGTAATAAATTTCATACGTTAAACATTGTGTAAGATTTAGAATTGTATAAATATCCCTTAAATAAAATATAGTAACAATATGCTTTCTTTTTTTTTTTAACTTGTAACAATCTTATTGTTTGTTTGGATTTTAGACTAATCAAATTTTTCTTCCTATCATTCTTATTTTTAATGTTTAAAGTATTTTATATTCATATTTTTATGCAGATTGTAATTTTGATAACTATAATAGGTCATACGATATCAATATTGAAAAAACCTTTCAGACAGAGGTCAAAGCGCGGTCAATGGATCGATGAAACCTTTAATAATACCCAGGCATAATTTATGTACTTTATGTGCTAATACACGTTATAAAGGCATCCATGTTACGCGTCATAAATATAAGGGTGCTTTCTTTGCCCAAGTCCACGATCACAGGAGAATATTAGCCTTATGGATAATAACAAAGAGATTCAGTAAGCATTAAGAAATTAAAACGAAGAGTCAAACACCGGTCATTTATATACATATATCTAGCATTAGGCCAATCAAAACAATTGTGTGTTAATAGTTTCCTCAGTTAGATAAGTAAGGTTCCGGTATGTAGGTTAATGTTTCCACAAAGTAATTTGGGATCACCAGAAATTTTGTCACGATTTAAAAAAATACCATTAAATACTTACTGGTATCCATTTTTAAGCATAAACACAATGAAAAAAAAAGTGTTGTATAGTAAACTCTAATAAAATCAAACATATTTTATGGTTGGCCTAATAGGTAAAATGTTTCAAACTAGCATGTAAAGGATGGTGATCAGGACATTTTCTACGTAAAGACCAATGTCAAAGCCTGGGCGCGTGTTTTCAGGTGCTGAAAATGACAATACCGAGGTTGGAATGGCAGTAATCAGTATATCTGAAGTCAACGCTCTGCGCATATTTAAAAAAAAGTATTTGCTTTTTAAAAACCTGTTGGAACTTGAATGTAAAATGTATGTCTTAATTTCAACTTGCTTGCCCTATAAGTTTCACTGATACTGCATACTGCAAATTTCTAGTCTTTGTTTGGATCTGAACACTATTGAATGTTTTTTGAAATCCCAAAGTTTTGAGTCTGATACGAACATACGGACCTGTTAACTCCTTCGTCTGGCAATAAGTTCTCTGTTTGGTTTGTGAGCTGTTTGGATGTATCGACATTGAAAATGATTAGGCAGCAACCTATTGATTTTCTGGGGGGGGGGGGGGGGGGGGCTATGGTTTTTTTTGGAAAAAAAAGTTTGTTTCCAGTTTTCGGAGAAAAAAATTATTTGTTTTTGATTCTGAGAAAAAAAAATTGTTTGTTTCCCCCTCAGCTGCCACTATATGCATGATATGTAATGCTAAAATTGAAAGAAAAAAATTGTTTTCGACTTGTCGCGAAAAAAATAGATTGTTTTTCCGCAGAAAAAAAAAAATTTGTCCCGAAAAAAAAACCATAGCCCCCCCCCCTCCCCCCCCCCCAGAAAATCAAATGGTTGCTGCCTTATTAAACATCAAGACAAAAAGTATGTTATTTTATCATGTGCCAAAAAATATCTCACCAGACAACTAATAAATGTTAACAGAATAATTTTCGGAATGCACTTAAAGCAAATCTGCAGACCTATTTCGTTACCGTAATAAAACAAGATAAATGTACATCCTACATGTACTAGGCTAATATGGATTTTTCAAAAGACAATTTTGAAAATACACGAAACAATTAAACTTTTTCAAATAGCTCAAGATGCTTATATAACCAATAGAGTGAATCAGTATTTAACTTTCATAAGCATTATAAGGCCACATTTGTCTTTACTATGTGTCAATTTCCTTGACATTGAATGCTTCCCACCCATCTACCCATACACCCATCTTAGTCGTGTGGTGTGTATATATATATCTTCCACATAACACTGTCTATTGTCGCAATTTATACTCCGTTCACTGTGGGTTTTAAAACATCTTAGAACTGAGATGATATGATTATCAAAATAACTGCCAATTATCATTGTTATAAATTACCTTGCCCTCATCATAGGCTCTGTAGCCGGTTGGAATAAACATGTTTTATCTTGATATATCATATTTTATTTATATTTCCAGGTTCCGCATACAACAGTCCATTGTCCCAGTTTCTACGTCATTCACGAGAGGTTGTGGAGGATATGGAACAGCCCCTCGACTTAAGTCAACGAGAATCTGCAATGGAAAAAAAAGTTCTAAATATAGACATGGAAGAGCCAATCTGCCAATACACAAACTGTTCTTGTCCTCTTAAACATATATTGTCATTGGATTCTAATGACTCTCAGAATAACGCAGGTTTCAGGCCTCGTTGTGAAACTGTTAGCTCGGGTGAATATCCACGAGGTCAGTTTCAGAAGCGATTACAAGAACAAAGTGACAGTGTTCAAGACCATTTTCATCCTAAACGGAGAAAGATAGAACAATATAAACAGAATATATCGCGGTCGTCGTCTGACACAAATCTCTATGGTTACGGTGGACCAACTGACCCTTTTAGGTCTTTTACAAACTATTCCGGTGAAGATATGAGTCAAAGAAAATCACCAGAACATAAATATCAGCCATACTGGAAATCTAGTCAAACATATACAGCCACTAATACATATCCATCTAGTGATTTAATAGATACTACTCCTAGTTCAGACGTGAAAGTTATACCGAAACACGCTGAACGACTTCCAAAGAAGAGATCTCACGCTCGCAATCTGTCCTATGATAACTCATTTCTTCAGCATTCAGGTAATGATATTAAATCGTCTCGTACACCAAGTCCTCAATCTATGTCCAATGATGCTGAAATGTCTCAGGCAGTAGTCATAGAAGATGTTAAACCTCCTATGGACCATATCATTTTGCCGGAGCTTACTTCCGGGCCAAAAGTCCACGGCGAAGAGCTTCGAGCGTCTATATTAAAGGAATTACGAGCCGAGAAAGATGACGAAGATGTCGATGAATTTAGGAAGAGATTTTTTGGATCTCTGTTCTCGCGTGCCAAATCGTCTACACACAAAGGTAAATCGAGTGCTTTGGATATTTTGATATCGGATAAATGTAAAGACGATATGGACTTCAGACCTAGAAACTCTCACATCGACCAAATACTTCGTGGTGAAAAACAAGGAAAACTATGCCTGATGGATATCGTGGAACTTCAGGTTGAAATTGGACTAGCATGATTAAGGTGCTCATATAAGATTTAATATATTGTCAGTGTTAAATGTCTGTATGATAGTTTTAGACATATATATTAGACACCAATTCATGTTTGTGTTCGAAAACTTCTTCCAGTATTCAGCATTATGTGTACTAAGAAAGATAACCCCTGTTTGTTTTATATTTTGAACGTTATTAATGCTGAAGAAATGGCAATAGAAACTAGAACTGACAAAACTTTAATAAAGCTGAAATTTAGATATGGGACTATGTTATGTAAATAGAAAATAATAAAGCCATGTGAAAGGTATAAATACAATTTGTCTAAATTGAAACTAAATTGAACACATCCAATTCTATATTTAGTGACCAAGATTAACATTTTCCTTTAAAATTCATGAAACAGGTTCAGTATGAACATTTATATATTATACCCACCAATATTTTGTAGGTTTCTTCAACCAACACTATTGATAACGTTGTAAGCCTCGTAATGAAACACCACATTGGTTTATATGTGACACATTTTTTTTAATATCATGGAATCGTTGCCGGGCATTATTTAAAGGCCCAGAACACTGCAATACTGTGGTCCGTCATTCTAGTCGGAGTATTTGAAATATTTATAATATAAGTCTTTGTGTATGAATGTAAACATTTTTTTTTAAATGAAAGTTGAGTGTGAAATCTAATTGCTGTTATATTTATTCGTTTATCATGTTTATTTGAAAATATTCATGAATTTCATATTTCAGAGTGCCTGTCTTTCATTCGGTAAAACAATCTTGAATTCATTAAGATATTTGGCTACTAAAAGAAATTTAACTACAATTTTGACCTCAAATGTCTCGATAGAGTGTACAGTCCTTCACATTTTTAAACGGCGTAATGGATAACAATAAAACATCTTGATGTTTTCAATTTATAGATTAGACTAAAATGACTGTTTTGTGATATTTAGTAACTGTGATATATGTTAAAAATATAAAGAATTGCATGCTAAAATGTACATGAAAACTATTTATTCTGGAGCATTCTTTTCATCAATGTACAAAACAATGTTAATTACGCTAAAGAGAAATCCAGCGTTAGGACTAATTTTTTTGATAACCAAAGATTAAAGTAGAGAATTTAAAAAGACACAATTAAACAAGTGAATTGGCTTTGCAATACACAACTTAAATGTGATAAATAAAGTTGGTCTTGTGTGGTAGGGATGTAGTTTGACAGAGTTTGATTATGCTTTAAAGCTCATGTGATTACAATATCACCCTAGAAAGATGTGAGGGGTGAAAAACATTCCCGGTAAATTCTATTTGTCAAGATAATCAAATTAAGCCAACCATTGATACGGTACATAAACTGTAGAACCACGTGCAGATGAGATGCATTATAGTTTTATTAATATAAAATAAGGTAGAATATCAGAATAGACTGTCACGTCAGGGAAGTGGATCAGAAAATATGTTTCAAAATCAATTTTATAAGGGTCGAAACTTCTAGTGAAAACAATGATGATATACGCTTATATACCTGACGACGTTGTAACAAATGGAGATTATTTTGAACTTAAAAAATAACAGTATCAAAATAACAAGCACATAAAATGAGTGATTATTAGATACGTTATTAATCTAATACAGAACTTTATAACTTTAATAGCATTTAAGGCAAATGCATGTACATGCAATATGATCTTCATTCGAAGTATCTAGAACAATATACAACGTAATGAAAATATCAGATACACTCTATTTGTATGTAGAAGTCACGATTTACTAATTATTTTTTTACATCATTCTGTTTTGGTCTTTTTTTAATCTGATGAATAAGGTGAAATATGTTTGAATTTGTATTTGTTCTGCAAATTTGTAAAGTTCTTCAGTAAACGAAACATATTTAAGCTGGATAAGAGGAATCACCCGTCTATACTGATATGTATGATTTTCAAGGGTTCCAAACCTTGCACAGTCGTTGTTTTGTTCTGAAGGAACACTAGTAAATGACCAAATTACAAAAATATTGTAGAACATTTATTTAACTGTATGTGATCATTTTAAATGATAGTTATAAAATAAATCAAATATTATATCATGTTTTTATGCTTTTATCTGTGGCCAGTCCCTCATTGCAACAGCAGCATACATTCCATGGAAAAAAAAAACTTGAGAAGGACATGATATCAAATCAATGGACGTATTTACACAATGAATCAGACAAACATCATCTACTATCATATGTTTAACAGGATCTATATGTGTATCAAGCAAGGAGACAACATGACGCTTCCCACCTGCTTAGATTTATCGAATAATGCATTGATTTCATTGATATTCAACCTTACATAAATAAATTTGGTTAATATTCTGATGAGATATAACAGGAAACAGGGGTGACAATACTACTTAATAATTTTAAGAAAGAAAACCCCACAAGAGGGAACACATTACCAGAACTAAAACAAATCAGACGAGAACCCGTCCACAAAGTATTACATAGAAAATTTAACAGTTGTCAGCACGACCTCGACAAGTGGGGAAACTATGAACAAAAGAAAACAGCCAAGAACCCGTCCACAAAGTATTACATAGAAAATTTAACAGCTGTCAGCACGACCTCGACAAGTGGGGAAACTATGAACAAAAGAAAACAGCCAAGAAACCTTCCATAAAGTATTACATAGAAAATTTAACAGTTGTCAGCACGACCTCGACAAGTGGGGAACTATGAACAAAAGAAAACAGCCAAGAAACCTTCCATAAAGTATTACATAGAAAATTTAAGATTTGGCAACACGAACCCTAAAAGTGGGAAACTATGACTAAAAGAAAACAGCCAAGAAACCTTCCACAAAGTATTACATAGAAAATTTAACAGTTGTCAGCACGACCTCGACAAGTGGGGAAACTATGAACAAAAGAAAACAGCCAAGAACCCGTCCACAAAGTATTACATAGAAAATTTAACAGCTGTCAGCACGACCTCGACAAGTGGGGAAACTATGAACAAAAGAAAACAGCCAAGAAACCTTCCATAAAGTATTACATAGAAAATTTAACAGTTGTCAGCACGACCTCGACAAGTGGGGAACTATGAACAAAAGAAAACAGCCAAGAAACCTTCCATAAAGTATTACATAGAAAATTTAAGATTTGGCAACACGAACCCTAAAAGTGGGAAACTATGACTAAAAGAAAACAGCCAAGAAACCTTCCACAAAGTATTACATAGAAAATTTAACAGTTGTCAGCACGACCTCGACAAGTGGGAAACTATGAACAAAAGAAAACAGCCAAGAAACCTTCCATAAAGTATTACATAGAAAATTTAACAGCTGTCAGCACGACCTCGACAAGTGGGGAAACTATGAACAAAAGAAAACAGCCAAGAAACCTTCCATAAAGTATTACATAGAAAATTTAAGATTTGGCAACACGAACCCTAAAAAAGGGAAGCTATGACTAAAAGAAAACAGCCAAGAAACCTTCCATAAAGTATTACATAGAAAATTTAAGATTTGGCAACACGAACCCTAAAAGTGGGAAACTATGACTTAAAGAAAACAGACAAGAAACCTTCCATAAAGTATTACATAGAAAATTTAAGATTTGGCAACACGAACCCTAAAAGTGGGAAACTATGACTAAAAGAAAACAGACAAGAAATCTTCCACAAAGTATTGCATAGAAATCTTAAGATTATGCAACAAGAATCATATAAGTGGAAAACTATGACTCAACGAAAACAAACGAGAAACCGTCCATAAAATTTAAAATAGAAATCTTAAGATTGGGCAACAAGAACCCTATAAGTAGGAAACTATGACTTAAAAAACGGACAAAAAACCATCCACAAAGTATTGCATAGAAAACTTGAGATTGGGCAACACGAACCTTACAGGTGAGAAACTATGACTACAAGAAAACAGTCGAAAAACAGTCCATAAAGTATTTCATAGAAAACTTGAGATCGCGCAACACGAAACTATGACTAAACGGAAACAGAAGAGAAATAGTCCATAAAGTATTGCATAGAAAACTTGATATACTGCAACACGAACCATACAAGTGAGAAACTATGACTACAAGAAAACAGACGAGAAAACGTCCACAAAATTATTGCATAGAAAACTTAAGATTGGCAACACGAACCCTACAAGTGGGAAAACATTAATATCATAGAAAACTTAAGATTAGGAAAACAAACTCTACAAGTGGGTGACTATGACTAAAAGAAAACAGACTAGAAACAGTCCATAAAGTATTGCATACAAAACTAATGATCGGCAACACGAACCTTACAAGTTACAAACTATGACTAAAAGAAAACAGACGAGAAAACGTCTACAAAGTATTGCATAGAAAACTTAAGATCGGCAACACGAACCTTACAAGTTAGAAACTATGACTAAAAGAAAACAGACGAGAAAACGTTCACAAAGTATTGCATAGAAAACTTAAGATTGGCAACACGAACCTTACAAGTGAGAAATTATGACTAAAAGAAAACAGACGAGAAAACGTCCACAAAGTATTCCATAGAAAACTTAAGATTGGCAACACGAACCTTACAAGTTAGAAACTATGACTAAAAGAAAACAGACGAGAAAACGTCCACAAAGTATTGCATAGAAAACTTTAGATTGGCAACACGAACCTTACAAGTTAGAAACTATGACTAAAAGAAAACAGACGAGAAAATGTCCGCAAAGTATTGCATAGAAAACTTAAGATTGGCAACACGAACCTTACAAGTTAGAAACTATGACTAAAAGAAAACAGACGAGAAAACGTCCACAAAGTATTGCATAGAAAACTTTAGATTGGCAACACGAACTTTACAAGTGAGAAATTATTACCAAAAGAAAACAGACGAGAAAACGTCCACAAAGTATTGCATAGAAAACTTAAGATTGGCAACACGAACCTTACAAGTTAGAAACTATGACTAAAAGAAAACAGACGAGAAACCGTCCACAAAGTATTGCATAGAAAATTTAAGATTGGCAACACCAACCTTACAAGTGAGAAAACATTACTATCATAGAAAACTTAAGATTAGGAAAACAAACTCTACAAGTGGGTGACTATGACTAAAAGAAAACAGACTAGAAACAGTCCATAAAGTATTGCATTAAAACTATTGATTGGCAACAAGAACCCTACAAGTGGGAAACTATGACTAAAAGAAAACAGACGAGAAAACGTCCACAAAGTATTGCATAGAAAACTTAAGATTGGCAACACCAACCTTACAAGTGGGAAAACATTACTATCATAGAAAACTTAAGATTAGGAAAACAAACTCTACAAGTGGGTGACTATGACTAAAAGAAAACAGACTAGAAACAGTCCATAAAGTATTGCATTAAAACTATTGATTGGCAACAAGAACCCTACAAGTGGGAAACTATGACTAAAAGAAAACAGACGAGAAAACGTCCACAAAGTATTGCATAGAAAACTTAAGATTGGCAACACCAACATTACAAGTGGGAAAACATTACTATCATAGAAAACTTAAGATTAGGAAAACAAACTCTACAAGTGGGTGACTATGACTAAAAGAAAACAGACTAGAAACAGTCCATAAAGTATTGCATTAAAACTATTGATTGGCAACAAGAACCCTACAAGTGGGAAACTATGACTAAAAGAAAACAGACGAGAAAACGTCCACAAAGTATTACATAGAAACTTAAGATTGGCAACACCAACCTTACAAGTGGGAAAACATTACTATCATAGAAAACTTAAGATTAGGAAAACAAACTCTACAAGTGGGTGACTATGACTAAAAGGAAACAGACGAGACACCGTCCACAAAGTATTGCATAGAAAACTTGAGGTTGGGCAACACGAACTCTAAAACTGGAAAACTATGACTACTAAAAAACAGACGAGAAACCGTCCACATAGTATTGCATACAAAACTAAAGACTGGCACAAACCCTACAAATGAGAAACTATGACTACAAGACAACAGATGAGATACCGTCCAGCAAGTAATTTATAGAAAATAAAGATTTGCACCACGAACCCTACAAGTGGGAAACATTACTATGCCGTCCACAAAGTATAACATAGAAAAACTAAATATTACACAACACGTACCCCATAAAACAAATAGTGGGTTAAATCGGGTGCCCCACAAGGTGAAGCCTTTACATTGACAAATTCATCATTTTCCATGTAAAACAAAAGGAGTGCATTATCTTCATTAATTTTTGTTTCAATATAAATTTCAATATGTTTAACTATGAAACTGATGGATCAGAAATCTTGACGTGTTTATACTTTTATCTATGGCCAGTTATTAATTGCAACAGCTGCATACATTACATGAACATGGTATCAACTGAATGTACATATTCACATAATGAGATCAGACAAACATTACTAAAAACATCATCAATTATCAACAGGATCTATATGTGTATCCAGCAAGGAGACAAGATGACGATTCTCGCCTGCTTAGATTTATAGAATAAGGCATTGATTTTATTGATATTCAACATTAAATAATATCGGTTAAGATGCTGATAACATATAACAAAAATCAGCGGAGACAATCACTCATAATAATTCGTAACAAAGAAAAACATACAAGTGGGAAAACATTACCATGAGATAAACAAAACAGACGAGAAGCTGTCCACAAAGTATTACATAGAAAGTGAGATATTGGGCAACATGACACCATCATAAAAGAGTGTGTTAAATCGGGTGATCCGGAAGGGTAAGCCTTAACATTGAAATAAGAAGTTTTGAAAAATTAATGATAGTTAACAAGTTTATTATCATATTTCCGGTCCACTAGACTCGTTGTTTTGGAGATGAGATGTCAAACTGTTTTGTAGGCTTTTGGGTCAATATAACAAATGTCTTCTCCGACAGCCTTTAAGTTTCAGCAAATGCTTGATTTGTATATTTTAAAGGAATATTAAAATATGATCATTAAAATAAAAGAATATTTTTCGATAAAGGAGGCGAGGCGTTTATTGCGCCGCCATATTAGACGAATTTAAGGATTTTTCCTTCACGCGTCAAATGGCTCAAGCCTTCTTAAGTCCTATACGACCGTTTTTTTTCTAAAATCATTCAACCGTTCCGATGAGTGTATCCGTATCCCTTTTTGTGATTTACAACTTTTTACCTTCAATGTATCATCTCGGCACCGATTGCATATACAAATTTGTCATGTTTTCAAACGTCCAAGTGATTTGGAAAGAAATTCAGGTTCTCGGTCAATTGACATCTTATATTCGCATTATACTGAAAACATGTGGCGTCCGTCGTCCGCTAACATTTTCATAGATCATATCCTCTGAAACTACTTTGCCAAATTTAACCAAACCTGGCCACAATCATTCTTGGGGTATCTTGTTTTAAAATTGTAACCGATCACCTGGCCTGCCGACAAACATGGCTAAGATGGATAAAAATAGAACATAGCAGTATCATGCAATGCTCATCTATTATCTTGAAAGCCGCCATAGATAAAGAAAATCTGACTGAGACAAACATGTTTAGAATGACGAGATCTACATTCTCTCAATCTATATCAAAACTGTTAGACGACTTCTTTTATGAGTTATTGCCTTTATACGAAGAATTTCACCAAATGTTTTCATTTTTCATTATTATCTTGAAAACTGTAATAGATAGACAGAAACTTTTTATACATTGCTAAAATGATCAACAAGACAAGATCTACAAATACGTTAACAGGATCGAAACACATTGCTAAAAAGATCAACATGACAAGATCTACAAATACGTTAACATGATCGAAATCGGTAGTCGACTCCTTATTGCAGTTATTACCCTTTAATTATGATTTCCTTAATTTTTTGTATTTCTGTGTATTATCTTGATATTTCATAGATAGATATAAATTTTGAATTGCAAAATGATCAACAAGACAATATCTACAAATAAGCCATCATGGCCGAAATCTTCAGTTAATGATGATTTTAGCCATTATTTTTTTTTTCGTTTTTGCCTATTGTTTTAAAACTAAAAGACATAGATAGACACTTTAAAATTAAAAAAAATATCATCAGGACAAGATCTAGACATACTTCAATTTGACTGAAATTGTCAGTTAACTCTTAAAAGAGTTATTGCCCTTTAATGATGATTTGTAGCCCAAAAATAACTATTGTCGCAGATGCAGAAGAGCGACACAATGGACGTATTCACACCATTCACACAATTAATCATAGAAACATAATACAAAACAGCATCTATTATCATATTGTTAACAGGATCTATACGTGTTTCTAACAAGGAGACAACATGACGCTTTGATTTTTATTGATATTCAACCTTAAATAAATAAATTCGGTTAAGATGCTGATAAGAAATTACAGGAAACTGGGATGACAATCACACTTAATAATTCTAAGAAAGAAAACACACAAGCGGGAAAACATTACCGTGACTATAAAAAAAAGTCAAGAAAAGACGTCCAGAAAGTCTTACATAGAAAAATAAGGACTAAGCAACGCCAACCCCGTAAAACAAAGAGAGGGTTATATCAGGTGCTCCGGAAGTGTAAGCAGTTGCTGCTTCAATAATGACACCTTAAAAGTGATAAACATTGATATCTGCTCCGTAAATCTGTAAGATTCTCTCTTTAAACTGAGCAACACAATTACCGTATTGCCTACATTAATACTTTTACAATCTAAAATTCAATACTTTAAACTAATAAATTGATTGGTCAGAAATTTTTACCTTTTTAATCCCACATTTAAGGATGACATACCAGTTTTGGGGAATATGGAAAATTACTAAAGTTCACAAAAAGAAGGTTGAAGAAATGATAGTTTTAGTACCATAATTATTCTTACCAGAATCATTGTTTTCGAGATGAATTGTCAAACTGTTTTTGTAGGCTTTTAGATGGATTTAATTCTCAATCTGCTTTAAAGCTCCAGTAAATGCTTGATTTTTATACGACTGCAAAAATTGAAAATGTTTTGGTCGTATATTGGTATCACGTTGGCGTCGGCGTCGTCGTCGTCGTCCGAATACTTTTGGTTTTCGCACTATAACTTTAGTTTAAGTAAGTAGAAATGTATGAAATTTGAAGACATGGTTTATGACCATAAAAGGAAGGTTGTGATTGATTTTGGAAGTTTTGGTCCCAACAGTTTGAGAATAAGGAGCCAAAAAGGGCCCAAATAAGCATTTTCTTGGTTTTCGCACTATAACTTAAGTTTAAATAAATAGAAATCTATGAAATTTTGACACAAGGTTTATGACCACAAAAGGAAGGTTGGGATTGATTTTGGAAGTTTTGGTCCCAAAAGGTTAGGAATTAGGTGCCAAAAAGGCCCCAAATAAGCATTATTCTTTGTTTTCGCCCAATAATTTTAGTTTAAGTAAATAGAAATCAATGAAATTTAAACACAAGGTTTATGACCACAAAAGGAAGTTTAGGATTGATCTTGGGAGTTTAATCCCAACAGTTTAGGAAGAAGGGGCCCAAAGGGTCCAACATTAAATTTTGTTTGATTTCATCAAAAATTGAATAATTGGGGTTCTTTGATATGCCGAATCTAACTGTGTATGTAGATTCCTAATTTTTGGTCCGGTTCTCAAATTGGTCTACATTAAAGTCCAAAGGGTCCAAAATTAAACTAAGTTTGATTTTAACAAAAATTGAATTCTTGGGCTTCTTTGATATGCTGAATCTCAACATGTATTTAGATTTTTGATTATGTGCCCAGTTTTCAAGTTGGTCCAAATCAGGATCCAAAATTATATTAAATATTGTGCAATAGCAAGAAATTTTCAATTGCACAGTATTCAGCAATAGCAAGAAATCTTCAATTGCACAGTATTGCGCAATAGCAAGAAATCTTCAATTGCACAGTATTGTGCAATAGTAAGTATTTTTAATTGCACAGTATTGCGCAATAGCAAGAAATATCTAATTGCACAATATTGCACAATAGCAAGAAATTTTCAATCGGAGTTATCTTTCTTTGTCCAGAATAGTAGTTGAATCAACTTAAATCATTGTTTTACACAATATAAAATGTATATTCACTTTTACTACCAACTGATAAATAAAAACAATCTTTACCATTCAGTGATAACAAACACTTTTTTTACATTTTAATATTTTATGATGTATTTAAATGAGTAGTTATTTTTGCAAACTCCATTAGAAATTTGAATTGAAATCAGTTTTGGAATAAGGGAAAGGGGGATGTGAAAAAAAATTGGAAAGGGGGGGGTCAATTTTTCTCATTTCAGATTTCATAAATAAAAAGAAAATTTCTTCATACATTTTTTTGAGGGATTAATATTCAACAGCATAATAAATTGCTCAAAGCAAAAAAAAATTCAAGTTCATTAGACCACATTCATTCTGTGTCAGAAACCTATGCTGTGTCAACTATTTAATCACAATCCAAATTTAGAGCTGAATCCAGCTTGAATGTTGTGTCCATACTTGTTCCAACTGTTCAGGGTTCAACCTCTGCGGTCGTATAAAGCTGCGCACTGCGGAGCATCTGGTTATATTTTAAAAGAAAATGAATATATATAATGAAAAGAAAAGAATTTTTGTCGATAAAAAAGGGAACGAGTTATTGCTTATTCAAAGATGAAATAAGAATGTGTTAATTAAGTCGAATGGCATAGTTTTCTGTGTTGGTCCATTCATATGATATGATTGCTACTGAAAGTGCAATCCACTATTTTTCAATGAATGAGGCTGGCAATACTGCCGATTGTACGGTTTCTAAAGATAAGCCGAACCCATAGTGAGCAGGAAGGACCCGGGATAACAAAAATGTGAAACCATTTAAAGCAAATGTGAGTCGGGCTTGATAACATTCCACAAAAGTTACAGAGGATAATATCACCAGAAACATATACAGGACATGGGCGACCAAATATCGGTATCTAACATTTATATACAATATAAAAAAGAAGATGTGGTATGATTGCCAATGAGACAACTGTCCACAAGAGACCAAAATGACACAGACATTAACAACTATAGGTCACCGTATGGCCTTCAACAATGAGCAAAGCTCATACCGCATAGTCAGCTATAAAAGGCCCGATAAGACAATGTAAAACAATTCAAACGAGAAAACTTACGTCCTCATTTATATAAAAAAAATGAACGAAAAACAAATATTTAACGCATAAACAAACGACAACCACTGAATTACAAGCTTCTGACTTGGGACAGGCACTTACATAAATAATATGGCGGGTTAAACATGTTAGCGGGATCCCAACCCTCCCCCTAACCTGGGACAGTGATATAACAGTATAACATAAGAACGAACTATAAAAATCAGTTGAACAAGGCTTAACGCATCAGATGGACAAAAATACAAGTTGACGTGGCCGGGTACTTATACAACCGACACAAAAAGACACAATGAACAGATCTGAGAGTACTCGCAGTTATATGACAGCTAGTTCAAAGCCACTAACAACTAATAAAAAATCATGCATCTAAGACTAAACTATCAATCCGTACACATCCAACATCCAATTGATTTAGTGTAAAGACGTCATAAACACATGAAAAACATGACCTTGTGCAAGGCCAAGTTACAGTTATCGACAGATTGTAGATCCATAAATATGTATATGTATATAACATACTACTTATATTTAGTTAGCTTTTAATTTACTGAGAACAAAATCAATATTATACCAATAAAGCAATATTCAATGATCTTATTACAGTGTTCAGATATTGACCGTATATGAAGTTATGTCTACATTTCTATAGAATGATTTTTATTCAGTAAGCATCCGGTTTCAAATATGTACTTATTCAAGATGAGAACACAAATCTGATGAGTCGAATTGGTAGAATCTGAAAGTTGATTGACAGGTAAATGTGAAGGCCAAAATTAGGCAAGTGAGAGTACATTCTGGAGGCTTTAAAGAAAGAAGATTCAATATACAAAATAAAATGTAAAACCGGGAGGTAAAACAAACGTCAATCAAGGTATTTTTTAAAGATTTATTTTTCTATATGATTATTATATATTGTTACAAATGCATGCAATATAATCAAGTGAAAATCTGTAAGGAAATAATAAGTCCTTTAACGAGTAAATATACATTCAAATTTTAAAAAATCGAAACTCATGGTAGTAATATATTTCCATACCAAACACATGGTCCTTCAAGAGTGCACAAAACATTAGTCCATTATTCAAAATAACATTAGAATTCTAGATAATGACTTGAACGGATCTGTTTTAACAATGTCGTATTCTCAATTATATTATTCAGCATGAACACAATAATCCTATCTTGTACTAAATACTCCTTTAAGATATCAATAAGCCTGTACCCAATGATGCTTAAGGATATCATTTGCTAGGTACCAACTGATCCTCAAAGATATTATTCGCCATGATTCAGGTTGTACCAACTGATCCTCAAAGATATCATTCGCCATGTACTAAATGATCTATAAGGATATCATTTACCGTGTACCAACCGATCCTCAGAGATATTATTCGACATGTACCTAATAATCTCTAAGGATATCATTCACGTTGTACCAACTGATCCTCAAAGGTATCATTCGCTATGTAACTAATGATATCTAAGGATATCATTCACGTTGTACCAAACGATCCTTAAAGATATCATTTGCCATGTAACTAATGATCTCTAAGGATATCATTCATCGTGTACCAACTGATCCTTAAATATATCATTCGCCATGTACATAATGATCTTGAAGGATATCATTCACGTTGTACCAACTGATCCTCAAAGATATTATTCGCCATGTACCTAATGATCTCTAAGGATATCATTCACCGTGTACCAACTAATCCTCTAAGATATCATTCGCCATGTAACTAATGATCTCGTAGGATATGATTCACGTTGTACCAACTGATCCTCAAAAGATATCATTCGCCATGTAACTAATGATCTCGTAGGATATCATTCACCGTGTACCAACTGATCCTCAAAGACGTCGTTCGACATGTAACTAATGATCTCTAAGGATGTCATTCACGTTGTACCAACTGTTCCTCAAAGATACCATTCGCCATGTAACTAATGATCTCTAAGAATATCATTCACCGTGTACCAACTGATCCTCAAAGATACCATTCGCCATGTAACTAATGATCTCTAAGGATATCATTCTCGTTGTACCAACTGATCCTCAAAGATATCATTCGTCATGTAACTAATGATCTCTAAGGATATCATTCACCGTGTAACAACTGATCATCCAAGATATCATTCGCCATGTACCTAATGATCTCCAATGATATCATTCACCGTGAACCAATCGATCCTGAAAGATACCATTCGCCATGTAACTAATGATCTCCTAGGATATCATTCTCGTTGTACCAACTGATCCTCAAAGATATCATTCGTCATGTAACTAATGATCTTTGATGATATCATTCACGTTGTACCAACTGATCCTCAAAGACAACATTTGCCATGTACCTAAAATGATCTCTAAGGGTATCATTCACGTTGTACCAACTGATCCCAAAGATATCATTCGCCATGTACTAAATGATCTATAAGGATATCATTCACCGTGTATTAACTGATCCTCAAAGATATTATTCGACATGTACCTAATGATCTCTAAGGATATCACTCACGTTGTACCAACTGATCCTCAACGATATCATTCGCCATGTACTTAATGATCTATAAGGATATCATTCACGTTGTACCAACTGATCCTCAAAGATATTATTCGCCGTGTACCTAATTATCTCTAAGGACATCATTCACCGTGTACCAACTGTTTTCAAATATATCATTCGCCATGTAACTAATGATCTCTAAGGACATCATTCACCGTGTACCAACTGTTTTCAAATATATCTTTCGCCATGTAACTAATGATCTATAATGATATCACTCACGTTGTACTAACTGATCCTCAACGATATCATTCGCTATGTACTTAATGGTCTATAAGGATATCATTCACCGTGTACCAAATGACCCTGAAAGATATTATTCGCCATGTACTTTATGATTTCAAGGATTATTCACCATGTACCTAATGGTCCTCGTGGATTTTATTCACCATGTACCCAATCATCCTCAAAGATACCATTCGCTATGTCCTCATTAATCCTAATAAATCCTCAAGTATATCATTTACTATGTCCCTAATGGTCCTCAAATATATCATTCGCCATGTATCTAATGATCTCTAATGATATCATTCACGTTGTACCAACTGTCCCCAAAGATAGCATTCGTCATGTAACTAATGATCTCTAAGGATATCATTCACGTTGTACCAACTGATCCTCAAAGGTATCATTCGCCATGTAACTAATGATATCTAATGATATCATTCACCGTGTACCAACTGATCCTCAAAGACGTCGTTCGACATGTAACTAATGATCTCTAAGGATTTCATTCACGTTGTACCAAATGTTCCTCAAAGATACCATTCGCCATGTAACTAATGATCTCTAAGAATATCATTCACCGTGTACCAACTGATCCTCACAGATACCATTCGCCGTGTAACTAATGATCTCTAAGGATATTATTCACGTTGTACCAACTGAGCCTCAAAGGTATCATTCGCCATGTAACTAATGATCTCTAATGATATCATTCACCGTGTACCACCCAACTGACCCTCATAGATATCATTCACTGTGTACCAACGGACCTTCAAAGATATCATTCACCGTGTACCAACTGACCCTGAAAGATATTATTCGCCATGTACTTTATGATCTTCAAGTATTATTCACCATGTACCTAATAGTCCTCGTGGATTTTATTCACCATGTACCCAATCATTCTCAAAGATACCATTCGCTATGTACTCATTAATCCTAATAAATCCTCAAGTATATCATTTACCATATACCTAATGCTCATCAAGGATACCATTTACCTTGCACCCGTGAATTTTCAAGGACATCCTTCACCATGTACCCAATGTTTTTTGAAGGATATTATTCACCATATACCCAATGATTCTAAAGGATATTAATCGCCATATACCTAATGATTCTGAAGGATATTAATCGCCATATACCCAATGATTAGGTAGGATATTAATTGTGATATACCGAATGATTCTAAAGGATATTAATCGCCATAAAACTCAATGATTATGAAGGATATTTATCGCCATATAGGTAATGATCCTGTAGGATATAAGTCTTCATATACCCAATGATTCTCAAGGATATTTATCGCCATATACTCAATGATTCTCAAGGATATTTATCGCCATATACTCAATGATTCTGAAGGATATTTATCGCCATATACCCAATGATTATATAGGATATTAATCGCCATATACCTAATGATTCTGAAGGATATTAATCGCCATATACCCAATGATTCTGAAGGATATTAATCGCCATATACCTAATGATTCTGAAGGATATTATTCACCATATACCGGATTCTGTAGGATATTAATCGTGATATACTTGATGTTTCTGAAGTATATTTATCGCCATATACATAATGATCCTCAAGGGTATTAAACGCCATATACCGAATGATTATGTAGGATATTAATCGTGATATACCCAATGATGCTGAAGGATATTAATCGCCATATACCGAATGATTATGAAGGATATTAATCGCCATATACCGAATGATTATGTAGGATATTAATCGTGATATGCCCAATGATGCTGAAGGATATTAATCGCCATATACCCAAGGATTCTGAAGGATATTCATCGCCATATACCAAATGATTATGTAGGATATTAATCGCCATATACCCAAGGATTCTTAAGGATATTAATCGCAATGTACCGAATGATTCTGAAGGATATTAATCGCCATATACCTAATGATCCTCAAGGATATGAAACGCTATATACCGAAGGTTTCTGTAGGATTTAATCGCCATGTATCTAAATATTCGACATTGGCGTGATGTGAATTTCCAGTCATAAAGTGCGGTATTATGTATAACAAAAATTCGGTTTCAATTTTTCCGGACAAAATAACTGTTGGTTATAAGGTATAGGTACTTTTGCTATGTTATGCTCAATCATTTTATTGCTTCGGTTTTTTAAACTCTTGACCTTAAGGACATACGATACAGTTTCGATTCCACGATGATTTATTTACGAAAATTAGCATACAAGCTATTTTTCACCTAAGCAATTCAAATATGTAATAAAAAATATACCTGTATTTGCTACTTTATGAGATAAAACGGCTCGAAATTTTAGACATTTACTCAAAATTTTAGGTTTTTTTTTTACATTTCTATCCTTTGGATAGACCCACCTAACTTTTTTTTTATTTCAACAGATAGACACAAGCGGACTTTTGTAAAAACATTATTAAAATCTTCTTTACATACATATGCTATTAATATGTACGACAATTCTTTGGAAATAATTTATTTTTAACAAATTTTCAGAATTTTAGGAAAAAAACGGCATTTTTGCGGTTTTTTTATCAAATTTTGGCTTTTTCATTAAAATTTGTACAAATAATATTCAAACGTAATCAAACCTAATGCCATGTACTCGTTTTCAAGTAAAATTAGTTTAAAGCATAAAGAAAAACAGTCGAAAAATCCATCTTTTGCCAATGTGTCACAGTTTGAGGTCGCGAAAATAGCATATTACGTTAGCAACGTCATTATCTCCCCTGTAACTGTATTGTATGCTTTTAAGTGTCCCCGATGAAGGTTATTCCAGAAACACATGTTTTGCGCACGGAAAGAATATCATAGTTACATCATATGTCTTATTCTTTTATTCTAAACATATTTTATTTATAAAAATGAGAGGAAAATATATTTTTTAAACGCAATCCTTTTATAAATATATATTTTTTTAATATATTTATAAAAGGATTGCGCCTCAGGCACAGCCTATAAAAGCTCTATCCATATTATTTGTGCAAGGTATCCATCATTTTTGTTAACAACTGTATTATTTTCAATGTCAAAACTCGATCGCGAGTTTAACATTCAACTGAACATGAAAGCTTGTAGGCACAGTAATTTTCATATCTTGCATCTTATCTTTATCAAACATCTTCGAATACAGTTTTAACTTTGCAAAGCCAGATTATATTATGAATATTATATTGCGTGTTCTAAAGTAGCTGAGATAGTTTCTCGTTTGTCATAAAAAATAATTCGGCTACGAGAAATTGTTTTACCTAATAGTTTGTCAAAACCCTAGAGTTTAAGGTGTTCGTTAATCTGACAATAGAACAAATATTGGAGTAAAAATAACCGGAAGAGGATGCACTTCAAAGGAAAAGAGACTATTTGCATCGAGCCTGGTTACATCACAGCAATAAAACGTTTACGTTTTCTTTGTTTGTTTAAGGGTAGGTATGGATTTTGTATCATGAATTCATACGTCATGTTCTTCCTTGCCGTATCGTTATTTGCATTCATCAGTACGCGTACAATATTCGAAAGTCACCATGGAAAACATTCCAGTGCCTCAGGTATAGAATGGAGCCTGTAATCAGATCGAAGACAATGGAAAAGTAGAATCTATGAAATGATAAAATGTCTGATGTAAGTTGAGTCACGCGGCACTGTTAAGGTCGCTCATCTCATGATGGGGATATCTACAAAAATATAGAATAGTCATTGAGATAAGAGAACGCATCTATTTGTAAAATAGCGATCAAGAGTTTGTATCAATCGAAACAAGAAAATGGCGGTCCTTCGAACCTAAGATACTTTTTAGCTCAAGAAATTCAAAAATTCGGGAGATACCGAAAGTAGAGTAAAACAGCGAAGCCGGAGAGAGAGACCGAAAAATTAATGGTAAAAAATCGACGAAAAGACAGTCTACAAAACACTACATGAAACTAAAGACTGAACAACACGAAACACAGCAAAATGATCAGTAGAAAAAAAAACTGAACAACACGAAACACAGCAAAATGATCAGTAGAAACTAAAGACTGAACAACACGAAACACAGCAAAATGATCAGTAGAAACTAAAGACTGAACAACACGAAAAACAGCAAAAATGATCAGTAGAAACTAAAGACTGAACAACACGAAACACAGCCAAATGATCAGAAAAAACTAAAGACTGAACAACACAAAACACAACAAAATGATCAGTAGAAACTAAAGACTGAACAACAAGAAAAACAACAAAATGATCAGTAGAAACTAAAGACTGAACAACACGAAAACAGCAAAATGATCAGTAGAAACTAAAGACTGAACAACACAAAAAACAGCAAAATGATCAGTAGAAACTAAAGACTGAACAACACGGAACTGCCAAATGATCAGTAGAAACTAAAGACTGAACAACACGAAACACAGCAAAATGATCAGTAGAAAAAAAGACTGAACAACACGAAACACAGCAAAATGATCAGTAGAAACTAAAGACTGAACAACACGAAACACAGCAAAATGATCAGTAGAAACTAAAGACTGAACAACACGAAACACAGCCAAATGATCAGAAAAAACTAAAGACTGAACAACACGAAACACAACAAAATGATCAGTAGAAACTAAAGACTGAACAACAAGAAAAACAACAAAATGATCAGTAGAAACTAAAGACTGAACAACACGAAAACAGCAAAATGATCAGTAGAAACTAAAGACTGAATAACACGAAACACAGCAAAATGATCAGTAGAAACTAAAGACTGAACAACACGAAAAACAGCAAAAATGATCAGTAGAAACTAAAGACTGAACAACACGAAACACAGCCAAATGATCAGAAAAAACTAAAGACTGAACAACACGGAGCACAACAAAATGATCAGTAGAAACTAAAGACTGAACAACAAGAAAAACAACAAAATGATCAGTAGAAACTAAAGACTGAACAACACGAAAACAGCAAAATGATCAGTAGAAACTAAAGACTGAACAACACGAAAAACAGCAAAATGATCAGAAGAAACTAAAGACTGAACAACACGAAAAACAGCAAAAATGATCAGTAGAAACTAAAGACTGAACAACACGAAAAACAGCAAAATGATCAGAAGAAACTAAAGACTGAACAACACGAAAAACAGCAAAATGATCAGTAGAAACTAAAGACTGAACAACACGAAACACAGCCAAATGATCAGTAGAAAATAAAGACTGAACAACACGAAATACAGCAAAATGATCAGTAGAAACTAAAGACTAAACAACACGAAAACCAGCAAAATGATCAGTAGAAACTAAAGACTGAACAACACGAAAAACAGCAAAATGATCAGAAGAATCTAAAGACTGAACAACACGAAAAACAGCAAAAATGATCAGTAGAAACTAAAGACTGAACAACACGAAAAACAGCAAAATGATCAGAAGAAACTAAAGACTGAACAACACGAAAACCAGCAAAATGATCAGTAGAAACTAAAGACTGAACAACACGAAACACAGCCAAATGATCAGTAGAAAATAAAGACTGAACAACACGAAACACAGCAAAATGATCAGTAGAAACTAAAGACTGAACAACACGAAAACCAGCAAAATGATCAGTAGAAACTAAAGACTGAACAACACGAAAAACAGCAAAATGATCAGAAGAATCTAAAGACTGAACAACACGAAAAACAGCAAAATGATCAAAAGAAACTAAAGACTGAACAACACGAAAAACAGCAAAATGATCAGTAGAAACTAAAGACTGAACAATACGAAACACAGCTAAATGATCAATAGAAACTAAAGACTGAACAACACGAAACACAGCAAAATGATCAGAAGAAACTAAAGACTGAACAACGCGAAAAACAGCCAAATGATCAGTAAAACTAAAGACTGAACAATACGAAACACAGCCAAATGATCAATAAAAACTAAAGACTGAACAACACGAAACACAGCAAAATGATCAGAAGAAACTAAAGACTGAACAACACGAAAAACAGCAAAATGATCAGAAGAAACTAAAGACTGAACAACACGAAAAACAGCCAAATGATCAGTAGAAACTAAAGACTGAACAACACGAAAAACAGCCAAATGATCAGTAGAAACTAAAGACTGAACAACACGAAACACAGCCAAAACGAAAAACAGCCAAATGATCAGTAGAAACTAAAGACTGAACAACACGAAACACAGCCAAATGATCAGTAGAAACTAAAGACTGAACAACACGAAACACAGCAAAATGATCAGTAGAAACTAAAGACTGAACAACACGAAAAACAGCCAAATGATCAGAAGAAACTAAAGACTGAACAACACGAAAAACAGCCAAATGATCAGAAGAAACTAAAGACTGAACAACACGAAACACAGCAAAATGATCAGTAGAAACTAAAGACTGAACAACACGAAAAACAGCAAAATGATCAGAAGAAACTAAAGACTGAACAACACGAAAAACAGCCAAATGATCAGAAGAAACTAAAGACTGAACAACACGAAAAACAGCAAAATGATCAGTAGAAACTAAAGACTGAACAACACGAAACACAGCAAAATGATCAGAAGAAACTAAACACTGAACAATACGAAACACAGCAACATGATCAGCAGAAACTAAAGACTGAACAACACGAAAAACAGCAAAATGATGAGTACAAACTAAAGACTGAACAACACGAAAAACAGCAAAATGATCAGTAGAAACTAAAGACTGAACAACACGAAAAACAGCAAAATGATCAGTAGAAACTAAAGACTGAACAACACGACAAACAGCAAAATGATCAGAAGAAACTAAAGACTGAACAACACGAAAAACAGCAAAATGATCAGAAGAAACTAAAGACTGAACAACACGAAAAACAGCAAAATGATCAGTAGAAACTAAAGACTGAACAACACGAAAAACAGGAAAATGATCCGTAGAAACTATCGACTGAACAACACGACAACAGCAAAATGATCAGTAGAAACTAAAGACTGAACAACACGAAACACAGCAAAATGATCAGAAGAAACTAAAGACTGAACAACACGAAAAACAGCAAAATGATCAGTAGAAACTATCGACTGAACAACACGACAACAGCAAAATGATCAGTAGAAACTAAAGACTGAACAACACGAAACACAGCAAAATGATCAGAAGAAACTAAAGACTGAACAACACGAAAAACAGCAAAATGATCAGTAGAAACTAAAGACTGAACAACACGAAAAACAGCAAAATGATCAGTAGAAACTGAAGACTGAACAACACGAAACACAGCAAAATGATCAGTAGAAACTAAAGACTGAACAACACGAAATACAGCAAAATGATCAGTAGAAACTAAAGACTGAACACGAAACACAGCAAAATGATCAGTAAAAAATAATCGTCAGGTTCAGATCGTTGCGATATAACCTTTCTGTGCTGATGAGGCGTAAAGCAACCAGCAATCAATCAATTAATCCAGGTTTAGTTATCCAAACACTTTAGTAAAAAACATAATTGATTTACAGAAAATGACGGGAAAATGTATTTCAAAGTAATGACACAATAATTCAAAAATTGAAAATTGATTAAAACTACATTCTAAATTTTATAAAAGTAATAAAAAGCAAATGACACACTTTTTGTGCTCACAAGATTTGATTTAACTTCATCAGGTAACCTTGAAGTTAAAGTTTGACAAGTTAAAACATGAAACATTTAAAAGCATTAAAACCAAAGGTTATTAACGAAACAACCAAGCAGTTTTATATTGACCGAGTTGTTGTGACATTGGGTTGAGGACAATTACATTATTTTATGAACTGGGAAATTATAAACAACGAAAGTGAGTGATCCAAAGTATGTCAATAATATGCTCGAACCTCTTGGTGTTGGGTATAGTACAAAATGGTGAATCCGACTAATTTTCAATATGTATGGCAAACACAAAGAATATTTGATCATTTAAAAATATACCTGGTAGCAAATGTACGTAAGTCGAATGTGCAACATTCTTAAGACATCCGATATAAGTACATGATGCACTTATACATAAGACAATCTAGCTACGTGATGATTAAGCACAAGAAAACAAATGTTTTTGCAATCTTACCTAAAAATAGATATATATTAGTTTACAGGTCCTCCTTGCTTATGCCAAAACAAATCATTTCGTTGCGTGTTAAAGTACAACCACTTCAGTGCATACAGAGAATCACAGATTACTTATAATCGATGTGGTTTTTTCTCTTCGTTTCCTTAATAGGAGTATTAGTGAAAAGTACAAAATAACATTTTTTATAATTCAAAGAATGTTGTTCTTCCTTCTATCATTTTCATTCACTAATATTTGTTAAGGTAGTTGAAGTTTTGTACGGGAAGAGTTTTGTTCATTACCATGGAATTTTGAATCAAATTCTTATCAACTGTAATTTTGTATGATACAAACGAATCATTTTGTCTGTGAGTTTCCAATTGATAAAATCGAACAATAGACCACTTCCGAGTTATGTCCTACACCAGAAAAGTTAGTCCATTATATGCGTCTTTGTGACGTCATTTTTCCGATAGAGGGGATTACTTGTTTCCCTGCCTTATTAAAGTTGTCAATCGTCTTCGTGGTCGTCATTATGCAAGGTAAACAAAAAATGTTAATTCCGTAGGTACTTATAAATCACTGTAAATTAAAAGAATTTAAATTGTCGATTGAATCTTGTCAACCACTTGCTCACCATCGAAGGGAAGCTACAATTTTCATATACGCATGAATTATGTTCACTAGAACTAAAGTGTTGGACGCGAAATTGCAACGGACCCGAAGTTAACCTTGGCAGTGTTTGCCATATTGTGTCAATCTCCGGCGCAGAGATCACATATCCGTTCCGTTCAATACTTTGTAAAACTACCTCAATATGACATATTATCCGTGCAGTATTGCGGAGCATGTATGGAACGGATATGAACTCTGCGCTGGAGATTGATATTGTGTATACCCTATTAATCTACTTGCTATGAAGTTTAATATCCACAATGAAGTCGTTGTACAGGTGCTAGAGTTGTTTAACTGTGATATGTTGTTTGTAAAATATAGGTTTATCAAGGCAACTATTTTTTTTAAATTATTTGTTCCCTGATTGTTTTGGTGTTTTCTGTTTAGACCACTCTACCACCGAGTCTCCTTCATATTTAACCTCCTTAAGGAATATATACAATATTTATTTTTAATATTTTGATATTAATTTCATGCGGCATTACAAAAAAAAACAGGCGAAAACATTGACATTACAAATTAACATTTTCTCTAGGCAAAACTCATATAGGTATAGACGGGGTTTACAGAATAGAGAATAATTGACAACGGTAAGATGTCTTTTAAGAATATGTGATTATAAGATTATCATATACGATGATTTTTTCAAATGCATGTTTGAGTTTATAGTGTTTTCTTGTCCGTTCGTATTGATGAAACAAATATCTGTACTTAATAGTCTTGAATAAACAAAGGCTATAGATAACTTCTGTGCCAGTAGGAAAAACACAACATTTACTTTCCAATTAATATCTGTAAATAAACATATCTGCCTTCGATATAGCGCGCATTCTCAGTCACGTGGATAGCTTGATTGCCACATGCTTAGAGAAGAAACATATTCCAATTAAGTCATTAGAGTGGTATTTAGGTGAAAAAAAATATGTATCAATAGAAAACAAATGAACGAATGATAGATAAAGCATATACCCCGGTACAAAACAAGTAAAAAAGCAAGCTTATAGCGTTGTTAATATTCATGAGGATAATTCCAAGGATTTTTTTTTCATTGTCAACCCGGTAAAATAGAAATACAAATTAGTCAACATAAACTTGAACTATTGCAGGACATGTTCGGACAGACAAACAGATAGATGTATGTTGTATAGACTCATGTACTACGGAGGGAGGCTTAAGAATAAGCATAGATATAAAATATTTTCAGTTCCTTTTTTGAGGGAGAGGGAATGTTTTCTAAATTGTGATAGATATGTTTTGTAAATGCGACTGATTGTGTTTCCTTGGTTCTTATAACGTGACTCTGTACTTTAATAGATCCTGTCAGTATGTTGTTGTTCTATAAGATGTCATTATGTTATATTTCTATTATAAATAAGAAAATACATGGAACCACAAACGTCAAAATTATTTTATCACGTAGTGAAATGAACCATTTGTGGATTCTTATAAAATCTGTAGAACTTTTTGACTCTTTTAAATCTCGGTCTAATCTGAAATTAATTCTTACATACTTTGGATTTTAACCCTATATGCTAACATCACCCATGTGAAATTTTAAAATTGTTTGTATAAACATTGAATGATAAAAATATGTGACGTATAAATTTTCTGACGTCAGACACGCGAAATTGTTTCTTTTAAAATTGTAACACGATGATGACTGCTGTACCCATATTTTGACTATTTTATTTATTATGTCTGTTTAGTTCATGCATCATTGAGAGTTTTAGCGCTATAAAACCAGGTTTAATCTACCATCTTCTACATTTAAAAATGCATGTACCAAGTCAGGAATATGTCAGTTGTTGTCTATCCGTTTTTTATGTTTTGTCATTTGATTTTGCCATTTGATTAGGGACTTTCCGATTTAATTTTCCTCTGAGTTCAGTATTTTTGTGATTTTACTTTTTATTAATATCGTTGCGATCTGTCAATCATAAAATTTTAATATGACGTGCTTTTTTAGCTTTGTAAACAATACCGTGATAAAATTCTTGATATATCTATACTGCAATGACTCAGAGATGTGCATATGTGTGACTGTTACAGTTTACTTGCCACGTAAATCAGCATGTTTCGTAACCTATGTGAACACATCATACCGAATTTATTATGTTCAAATTAAAATAGAAAAAAAACTAAAACTAGATATGTATTTATTGTTTAACCCCGTCGAATTTTTGCGCATTTCTGAAACTAGTAGCCTCTGGCCTTGGTTTGTCTTGTATTGTTGTTTTTTTAATTTTTGTTCATTTATATGTATTAAAGTTTATTTAGTATGACGTCCATTTTCTCTGAACTAGTACACATTTTTATTTAGTGATTAGCTGAGTCCCGCATCAAGGTGTGGGATTTTCTCACAGCGTTGAAGACGCATTGGTAGCCTTCGACTGTTTTCTGCTGGTTGGTCAAGTTGTTGTCTCTTTGAAATATTCCGCATTTTCATTCTCAATTGTTTTGTTTAATGCACACTTTATGTCCTATATTTTGGGTATACATATGGATATATTTTGGAACTGTACTAGGTTATGCATTTTTCATGACAATGGCCCCTAACTGCTGAATATAGCTGTATTTAAATAGTCTCTGGTAAATAGTTGTCTCATTGGAGATCATTCCACATCTCCATATGCTTATGTTGAAGCTATCTGTAATGTATGTATAATAAAAGTGTTACCTCGATTAAGTCATGTCATGATGATCATATGACGGAAAATTAGGGATTTTATAAGCTTTGCGAAATATCTTGCTTTGCCATGTTAAATGTTTTGTTGAAAGTTTGAATTTTGTATTTTAATCTTCTCCAACATTTTAGAAAACCTTTCAAAATATTTTTTGGATAATCATCATAGATACCAGAATTGAATTGAATGTCTTCTAAACTAATCAGTGATGCTCGAGTCAAGAAAATTGAAAAAGCCAAATGAAGTACAAAATTGAACAGCATTCAGGATCATAATTTCTATATTGATTGAATCAATCAGAAATATGGTTTATATTGTGTTAATTTGTTAGTATGTAGTGTAACAGCATGTTATCTCCCTTAGAACATAGAGTTAGAATGTATCGCACTTGCATTTCTATTTCGCCGCGTTGTATTTATTTTTGATAACAAAATACACACATCATTAACTTGGATCTCTAAAACAAATGATAAAATCTGTTCCTATATGTAACTTTTGATAAGTGGATAGTAATATAACAAAAATACCGAACTCAGAAGAAGATTAAAAGAAAGTCCATCTTAAATGGAAAATCGAAAGCTTAAACACATCAAAAGAATAGATAGTAACTGTCATATTACTAACTTTGCACAGGTATTTTCTTATGCAATAAATGGTACCTTGGTTTTATAGCTAGTCAAATATCTCACTTGTATGACAGTCGCATAAAATTTCATTATATTGACAACAATATGTGAACAAAACAAACAAATATAATAGATAAAAATGTCAAAAATAAGGATACAGCAGTCAACATTGTGATACAAACTTAATCACTATAAAAACAACAAATGTGTAAATGAAGGAAAACAAAAAGATCCAAAGACAAAGCACATCAGAAAAATAGAAAGACAGGATATAAAAAATTGACCATATAGTACAATAACACAATGACGGGATGCATTATAACCCAACCAAGCAGAAGGGAAATAACTAAATAAAGGCAACAGTAGTATAATGTATAATGCTATTCAAAAGTCATTAATATACTTGATAGAAAAAGTAAATTCCTGTTTTCAATGACAAATAAAAGACCCCTTGACATGTGATTAAGAAGATAAACAACTTCAGTACATAAAAACTCTGCGTCAAGACCGTTGTGTATTATTTATGAAGTTGATAATGAATATTTAGCAACATGCTTTTAGTATCTTACGATCAACTATTTTAAAAAACGTACGAGACGTTTTTTAAAAATAATCCTGGTTCATCAACTCTTTGCTCAGACACTGCCGACATAGTATATAGTGTGCGTAGCAGTTGAAACTTCTTTAATACCGAATGAGTTGGAAAGTTTATATACAATATGCAGGTGAAGTTGGTATATTGCTACTAAGGTGGGGATATTTGATAATTCCGCAATCCAACAGTTAAATTCCAGATGAGAATGAAATTCGAGATGTCTGCATTAGATGACGAATTATTCATACTAAATCATAAACTAAACTTATCATGGAATCCGGCTTATCATTTTGTACGGAAGACGCCTGTTTAGTCTACAAAATCCACATCATTTAAGATGGAATGAGAAATGATAGGAGGCCAAATAAAATAAGACGTTGAGGGGCATTACGGACCCAAATGTCTGAAGATAATGGTATCAGAAGTAATCATGTTATAACACACGAAGAACTGAAGAAGAACAACTCAGCAGAATGAATGACAAATTTTGCAGTTATATTTTAGGTATTACACAACTGGTTGTTTGCCTAACAAATGATTAATTGTATATTACAAGCTTCTTCAGAGGACATACTCGAACATTAAATTGATATGGTAACTTAGAGGAGCGAAAGGATGAGGAAATAGGTGAAATATTTGACATATATTTAGATTTAACTTTTACATTTCAGTTTTACGTTGCATTGTCCGCTTGAAATCTGGTTACTTATATTTTTAGACGATATCAATAAATAAATATGGTTATTAAGAAGAGCAATGATACGAAAACAAAAGGTAAATTTTGACCTCTTACATTAAAAGTGAATGTTCATAACATATTTGAGGAGCATTCTTAACGATGACATATAGTTCTTAAATTCAAGTCATTTCGACTGTGGTAGATAGTTGTTTTAATTTTCAATTATAATATCCCTCCTTATCATATATCAAAACTTGCGAAGTATGCTAGTGTTAAAATTACCGTATTCTCTATTCGCACAACTGTATACAATGTTATTTTATTCCTTGTGATTCCTGAGTCAAATTTAAATCTTTGATTTAAGCAAATCACAGGAAATGACAGTAATTTGTTATAAAAGCACATTATAATTCTAGTTAGAAAATTCTATTTATTATTTGCCGTTTTTAATTACCATTATTCATTAATATTTTCCATCTTTAACTCAATTATGATTTAAAGAAAATCTATTGGATATCGAGTTTGCGTACCCGTCATATGCCTCTTGACTAACCTTCTTCATGTTTAATTGAGTATACATTTTGGATAGACAAGCAGCAGATCCAGGAAGTGTTCAACAGAATACTTATACCCTTAATTGTCTATGATATACTTTCCCTCTGGGAATGGCTACATTCGTTTTAAGGGTTGAAATGTTTATTTGCCGAATGATACTGCTTAGAAAATATATGTTTTTTATATGCAATGCATATTTTATTTTGTTGAAATATTTAAAGGACATGTACTTTTATCCTTGTATAATGTTGAAGTTTGATATATCTTAATCTGACAAAATTTAAAATGCTCTGCTGGTACAATACGCTATCACGTGATTTTGAGTAGAGACAATCTGCTGGCGATACAGCCCATCTTATATAGGTGATTCCTTCCCCTTGCATCAAGGTAAGAAGATTGATGTTACAAATATGCAAAGAAATATATTTCATCTTTTTACATTCATCATAAAATGTAAAGGGGTTGAGCGTTATGTTCTATATATATATATATAATATATACTTTGAAATGGTTGTAGATGACATTTTACAAAAATTAAGTAGTATAATAGTAGATGTATATGAAATATAAACTTTAGATCTATTTTTATAAGTTCACAAAAATTATTAGATATAAATCATTATCAACTTGTTTTCAAATTACTGCAAAATTTTTTTGTGGTTAAAATTGAAGGTATTTGGTTGTTAAAAAGTTAAAATGTATTACAATTCATATATTAAATATGAAGGACTATACTTCATTAGTGAATGATTAATTTGTTTGATAAAAAAACTCAATATCTAAAAATAAGATTACAGCATATTAGTAAGTTATCTTTTTTTATATTTATATCAACCTAATGTCATTTCATTTCGGACAGCAGTACTGGTTATTTATTGCATTGTTAAAAAAATATAATTATTATTCAGTCCACAATATAAAAATTGAGACAGGGGGTTATTAATAACTTAAACGTTTAAATAATTATTCAAAAACAATACAAATAGTTATGCGCATTTCACTCCCGTCTGGTCATCCAATATACTACGTCTTTTATATAAGTCTATCTCAACAAAATCACTGGTTTGTATGACAATGAAACAGGTTTCAGATGCTAATGAACATCTGCACCTATCAACTAAAATATTTCTAAAAAAATAATAACAAATATGTGCATATTGAAATTTAACATTATACTATATAAGACTGAAAAAGATAAGATACATTTTACATATTTTTCTCATTACTATAAATAAAAAGGCATATACACCAATTATAAAGCAACAAAGCATTAGGTTAAAAAAAAAAAGACGTATATGATAAGATTGACTAAAGAAATTACGCCATATAAATTAAAAAAATAAAATATAATGGAAATTTATGGGATTTTCATACAAGTAAGAGGTTATTCTAGCTGTTAAACCAGGTTTCATCCCCATTTTTCTACATAATAATATGCTTGTACAAAGTAAGGAATCTGACAGTTGTTACCCATTCGTTAGATGTGTTTGAGCCTTTTATTTTTCGATTTGCTATGGGACTTTTTGTTTAGAATTAATTTTTTTTGTTCTTTTTACTTTTTGACATATAATGTTTGTGTGCTATGGTGGTCTTTTACAAATAATTAATTAGATTTGAAATTTTTAAAAAAATCATGCGAGCTTGCAGGTGATGTCTCATCACGCTTAGTGGGATGATATTAATTTGCTAGTGTAGAAACACAACTAAATATTGATGTTTGGTAGATTATAGACGCAGAAGGTAGATGGACAAGGAAAACAAACTGCATACATGTCCAGGGCACATGAGCTCACCAATCAGTTTCTATTTCAATTCCAATTTTGTTCAAACCGGTTACAGTCTTTTCTATTCTTGGTCCAGAAATGATTTTTTTTTTACACCTTTTATATATTCTATTACGTTGTATTAAGCGAACTCATTGACCTTTTCGCTGTCGTCTGATAGTTATTATTATTTAAGACTCGTCAACGTATAAACATGAGATACACATCGGCTGTGAATATTGGAACAGGTATTGCTTACCTTTTCGGAACACTTGAGTTTGCCCGCTTTTTTTATTCAACCTTTTGTTTTCCTTCGCCTGTCTTAATGTTGAAGTCTCTTTAGTGTAATTACAAGTAAGATTGTCCTTATTTACGTTATTTTTAAATTAAAATGTGTGTACTGCACATATATCATATCTCGAAATCACTATTTATCATGTACTGTACTAAAACCCTAGACGAAGAAAGGCATTTGTCAACTAACGGAAGCTGTATTTTAAATACAATGTATTTGGTAGATTGTCTAAATAGATCACAACCATAGTTTCCCGGTGTCCATGTTTCGCAAATAACTTAATATAACACATATTTAGTGAAACTTATCGGACGATACGTGAGAATTACAGTAGAGGGAGATTATATGCCAGGCGTTGATTCAGACTGGTGCACATAAGTTCCCCTTAGAAAATCGATCGACTGTTTGGTGAAATATTAATTTACTCAACTCGACACATATATTGTGTCGAGTTGAGTAATAAATTAAACATTTAATAAATGTTATATCAACATTACAAACATAATCTTGAATTCTATTCTAATTCTATCCTATTTTTGGGAATTTTTTTTAGAAATTCAAATGTGACGTCACTTAAATTTGTGCGTTAATCGAATTGGCTAACGTGGCTGTGAATTTTTATATGCTGGTTTATGTTATTTATCTATCCGCATTTAGTTTGAAGTTAGTCACCGGTTTTATCAGTTATATCTATTATATATTCATTTAAAAAAAAAATACTGTTTGCAAAAGTATGAATTATTCTAAATAATAAGGATGTTATTATTCCAGGCAAAAAACGTTAGCCGTATTGGACATAACTTTTTGAAACTATTGGTACTTAATCCTCTTCAACTTTGTACTTGTTTTGGCTTTCGAACTTTCATCAGAGCGTCGCTGGTTAGTCTTGTGTGGACGAAACGCACGTCTGGCGTATTAAATTTTAAACCTGGCACCTTGTGTTAGCTATTAATCGTGTGTTTCTCTGTTCTATTTGTTCTCCCATTTATTTGTATAGTAGTCCTATCATGTAATGTTGCCATTTTAATGTTATATTTGACATTGCCATAAAAGCGGGAGGTTTGGCATGCCACAAAACCTGTTTCAACCCACCATTTTTTTCTTTTTTATTAAAATGTCCTGTACCATGTCAGGAAAATGGCCATTGTTATATTATAGTTCGTTTCTGTGTGTGTTACTTTTTAATGTTGTGTTTCTGTTGTGTCGTAGTTCTCCTCTTATATTTGATGTGTTTCCTCAGTTTTAGTTTGTAACCTTGATTTGTTTTTTTTTTCTATCGATTTAACGAATTTCAAAAAGCGGTATACTACTGTTGCTTTTATTTGTCGAAGGTCAAGCTTAACAACATCGCTTTCGGTGCTTTTGTCTTGGTGAGACATCAGTAGATTGACTTAAATTCCACGGGGTAAACGATCAAGGTTTTCAAATAAATGCAATATTTTAGCTCTTTACTACGTACAATGTAGTTAAGAAGGTTGCAAAATCTCGTCCCATTTTTTAGAATATCACCTATCGAATTTTACTTATCACCGAATTTGAACTTGCGTGAGCAACACGACGGTTGCCACAGGTGGAGCGGGATCTGCTAACCTGTCCAGAGTACTAATTGCAAATTGTCTAATCATAGTAAAATGGAGTTTAAAAGTCTACTTTGGTGGTTTGATGATTTCTTGATGATTACTCACACATTATATCATGACATAAAAACGTACATTTCTTTATTTAATTTAGATTTTAGCACATAAGTTTGTGCTATATAATGAGAATAGATGAACCATGATTAATAGTTCATATACAAAAACAAATATGCTGCTGTCATACAAACTGCTGGGATGTGGTGAAATAAATTTGTACATTTACAAAACTTTGACAATTACTTTGGTTTAACATATACTTGTTTTATATACTCAGTTTCAAAATAAATAGCTTTCCATAACACTATTATATATTGAAAGGGAATAAATAAAGGAAACAAAAAATCAAAAAAAATCATAGAGGTTAATGTGCTTGTTTTCAAGATATTAGCAATTGAAATTTTGGCCGGGATAAGTTCTCTCTTGATTTTTCATTCATCATTACCATTCATTCCAGTCACGTCTCAGTCATTACAGCTGAACGGACGTGTTGGGCCAGCTCTCCTTTAACCGCTATCTTCGATGAGGGTTTACAGTTAGATGATCAACGACTTACTACTTTAGATGACAGTAACCAATCCAACGCCGTACAGTAAACGCAATGGTTGGGCCACCCCGTGTTAACATGCACTCCAAAACCATTGTATCATGGGGAGTGTTATGCCGATTAACGTCCGAGGGATGTATCCTAAGTGTTGGGTGATTGACCTTCATTTCACTGCCTCACGGCTTTGGTCCTGATAACGCTTCCTGTCATCTTTAGAACTACGTCCACGACTCATCTACCAGTACTCCATCATCGAGGTTAGCGGGCTGCCAAGCTGACCAAACTGGCCCTGAAAGCAGCCGTTGTGAAGAAATAACATCAAATTAGTCAACTATCAAACCAAAACAACTCACAAAACCAAGATAGCGACCTCCAAAATGGCGACCACCACTCGTTCCTGACCGATGGCAAAATTATTCAAACGCTCACCAAACGCCTTCGGGCACCGATCCGACCGTGCGAGGGCTGTATAGCCAGTCAAGGTCGTTAAAAACGTCCATTTGTTGTCTTGATTTTTCATAGCTTTATCATTGACAAGTAAAAGTTCTCAAAAACTATTGAAAAATAAATAAGATTTTACAACACTTTTACAAATGGCTTAAAATTATACATGTAAATGATTTATAAAAAGACAAATGGGGGTTAATGGGCAAAATTTTGTAAGGTTTTCAAATGGATAAAACCATTGGATTTCGAAAATCTATCAAAAATGCCAAAACATGACAGGCAAACATCCTTAAGTTATATTTTACAATTTTCCTTTTTGTATTTTATGTAGTGTCAATAGCCATGATTCAATTTTGAAATTGGGTACTAAATTCAAAGTTAAGGTTAAATTGATCTTTGAGGGTTTGGTGGTTATACACTACACAATTGTTTTGTTAAAAATTAATTTGTAGTTCGTACTGGATGAAATTACTTCAGGAAACGAATAAGTTTCGTATTGAATCATATCAGATTTATATACTATATACCGATATGGTGTAATGTTTTTCAAACAGGTATCTTTCTGCTGTTGTGATGTGTATTGGTTTATATTGGTATGATTCTGTTTGCTATAAATTGTCAATTAGATAAAATTCTTACCGTGCCAAAACTAAGGTTATAATTCTCTTACCAATGATGAACTTTGACAGCTTTGACTGTTGTATCTAGGTTGAAATATTTATCGACGTGAAAAACAACTGTGTTTACCTATTTTGTATTTTAGTTTTGTTCATACATTGTTGTCTACGTAATAGAATTTTATGAGACTGTCGTACTAGTGAGAGGTATAGCTAGCTATAAAAATCCATTTAACAGTAGTCATTTTGGGGCCTTTTATAAGTGGCTGTTTGGTGTGAGCCAAGGTTCCGTGTTGAAGACCGTACTTTGATCAATGATTGTTTTCTTTTTATACAATATTACTTGAATGAGGATTTGTTTCATTGCCATTCATACCACATCTTTTTATTCATAATTTTGTCTGCTATTTTCTACATGATTATATGACGGAACCAAGTCAGGAATATAACAGTTATTTTCCATTTATTTGATGAGTTCGAGTTTTTGGGTTTGCCATTTGATAAGGGACTTTTTGAATTTAACTAGGAGTTCGTTACTTTTGTTATTTAACTCTATGCTACTGTTCCAGTTAAGGTTGGAGGTTGCACGCATACAACTAATTAACCCTTCTACATACACCCTCTAAAGTAGATCCCTTATTTCAGTGGATTTCGTAAGTTACTGTCAGTCTTATTTTTTGTTGTTGATTATTTTGTCATAAATCCGGCCATTGGTATTTCTCTGTTGCATTGTTTCACATCTTTTCATGTCTAGTCCTTACAAAGCTGACTGTATGGTATGAATGTAATAATATCTTATTATTTACAGAAAATACCATTTTGCAAAATATTTGTCCTTTTTGAACAGATAACTTATATTATGATTTTGTTTTTATACATCCCCGGGTTTCAAATATTCGACTTTAAGCGGTCTTGATGAAAGTCATTCAAGAAAAGCGATTCGAACGCATAATATGAGTTTATTTTCAAGAATTTGAGACAAACCATTCAATTTGTTATAAAACCATACATGTTAAGAAATTTATATGCGTTTACCTTTCTACATTGGCTAGAGGTATAGGGGAGGGTTGAGATCTCACAAACATGTTTTACCCCGCCGCATTTTTGCGCCTGTCCCAAGTCAGGAGCCTCTGGCCTTGGTTAGTCTTGTATTATTTTAATTTTAGTTTCTTGTGTACAATTTGGAAATTAGTATGGCGTTCATTATCACTGAACTAGTATATATTTGTTTAGGGGCCAGCTGAAGGACGCCTCTGGGTGCGGGAATTTCTCGCTACATTGAAGACCTGTTGGTGACCTTCTGCTGTTGTTTTTTTCAATGGTCGGGTTGTTGTCTCTTTGGCACATTCCCCATTTCCATTCTCAATTTTATTTATAGTTACGTTTTTCAAAAAGCACAGTTTTTGTACACTAAAAATATACAGCAGACATAGGGTCATTTTCTTTAAATGATAAGCAATTAGTTAACGTACATTTTCATTACAAAATCCTTCAAGTATTTTAATTAATTTTCGAAAGTAATTTATCAAATTCAAACTAACATTGTAAAATCATCAAATTAGTTTCAAAGTTAACTTGATAAATACTTATATCTTAATTCTGATCTAATGTGAGTTTATAAAAATATATATAATGTAAGTATTTATTTGATACCACGACCCGAGCTAAAATGGTTTCAACAGTCTGACCTCAGGATATCACATATAAGTTAATTATGGTGATTAATTTGCTATTGTTTTTATGAGGCTTTTTCTTGTAATATACCTCAAACATCAAAATTTCTTAACATGTATGGTTTTATAACAAATTGAATGGTTTGAAAAAAACTCATATTATGCGTTCGAATCGCTTTTCTTGAATGACTTTCATCAAGAACGCTTAAAGTCGAATATTTGAAACCCGGGGATGTATAAAAACAAAACACACAATATAAGTTATATGTTCAAAAAGGACAAATATTTTGCAAAATGGCATTTTCTGTAAATAATAAGATATTATTACATTCATACCATACAGTCAGCTTTGTAAAGACTAGACATGAAAAGATTCACCAGAGAAAACTCAATGGCCGGATTTATGACAAAATAATCAACAACAAAAAATAAGACTGACAGTTACTTACAAAATCCACTGAAATAAGGGATCTACTTTAGAGGGTGTATATAGAAGGGTTAATTATTTGTATGCGTGCAACCTCCAACCTTAACTGGAACAGTGGCATAGAGTTAAATAACAAAAGTAACGAACTCCTAGTTAAATTCAAAAAGTCCCTTATCAAATGGCAAACCCAAAAACTCGAACTCATCAAATAAATGGAAAATAACTGTTATATTCCTGACTTGGTTCCGTCATTTAATCATGTAGAAAATAGCAGACAAAATTATGAATAAAAAGATGTGGTATGAATGGCAATGAAACAAATCCTCATTCAAGTCATAATGTATAAAAAGAAAACAATCATTGATCAAAGTACGGTCTTCAACACGGAACCTTGGCTCACACCAAACAGCCACTTATAAAAGGCCCCAAAATGACTACTGTTAAATGGATTTTTATAGCTAGCTATACCTCTCACTAGTACGACAGTCTCATAAAATTCTATTACGTAGACAACAATGTATGAACAAAACTAACATACAAAAAACGGAAAAACACAGTTGTTTTTCACGTCGACGTCCCATTTATGCCTCAATATGGAAAAGGGCTAACTTCCATTTGCAAGTATATAACATTTCAGATTTCTTTTTCTTTTTTTGTTTTGAAAGGGAAGTAACTCCGTTATGCAAACAGTGACAACTGATTAGCTTTAATTATGTTTTATGAACTTATTTCATCCTTTCATCGTCAATTTCTACGTCTGTTGAATCCTTTCAACTTTCCTCAACACCGTGTTGTTTTTATAAAGGGTTGTGGCATCTTTTTTGTTTTGAAAGGGAAGAAACTCCTTATTAACCCCATATGGTTGCTAACCCTATATGGTAACTAACCATGTATTATCTAGGACACCCTATATCAAATATACATAGTCACCACGTGTAGTCCATCAACCAATTATACCTCCATAAATCTATTTGAGGTAAGATAACAGCCATTATCACGACCTCGAGCATTACATAGAATTTTATAAAAACTGACGATAAATTTCATTCATTATTTGAAATATCGGAATAGTTAAATGGACCAGTTGTATTTTTTAGAGGTAATAAGAAATATTTGCCAAAAATTGCATTGTCCGCAAT